>NC_034189.2:18335312-18487812 GCF_002021735.2 Oncorhynchus kisutch | reverse complement strand
TAGTAGGTTGGTCCACTGTTAACCTGAAACATCCACAACTATCCATCAACGGACGTTTTAACTGTCGCAAACCAGGGCTGTGTCCCCATTGGCATTCTATTCCCTATAGTGCACCCTATGGGCTCTGGTCAAAACAGGGTAGTGCACTATGTAGGGAATAGGGTCCCATTTGGGACACATCCTGTACCAGACTAAGCCATAGGACGAGGGGGGTTAGTTCCTGAAACACCCCCCCAGTTATCGCCATATTCCCAGACCCCCACCTCTCCCTCTCAGCGACCTTACCTCCTCCATGCGGCCCTCACTGTTCTCTGGGTCCCCTTCGGGGGTGGGCTGGGGGGCCCTGGAGTCCTCTGGGTCTGGTCTTTCCACCTCCATAGGGCCAGGGCCGGACGGCTCCGACAGGGAAGACTGCTTCTTCTCCCTGGGGTGAGAGAGAGAACGCGCGAGGGGGAAAGAGAGCGAGAATGAGGATAGTAGAGAGATGTATTCTCATACAAAGACCTGAATAAAGAACGTCATCGTAAATGATCTATACATAGATAACAAACAACGGCAAAGAAGCCGGCTCGTCCTACCTACAACCATTAGCCATGAAAGCTAAAAAAAAAATCTAGTAGGAAGGAACAAAACTGTGTCCCTCATCAAAAAGCAGAGAGGATTAGATAGATGAGTCTACCTCTAGTAAAAGAGAGTCAGACACACAGAGGACAGATCGAGAGAGAGAAAGAGAGAAGGTTGGTTGAGGCCAGTTATCTGGGACAGTGCAACTATAAATAACTTACTCACACCAGAATACAGCCAACTGACACCCAGCTACGAGGTCAAAAATACTCCTCAAAACAAACTCCTGATTCGGTCAGTCACACACACTGATTGACCAACCAAGACATGCACCGCTGTCTAACCAAAGATCACACGCGTAAACACATTGAGATCACTTACAGGGTCATCCTAATGTCACTGACTGATAACCGATTCAGACCCCTAAAGCCTTCCACATCCTCCACACCCAAAAAAATGCGAAGTCATTGTTCTGCGCATGTCTCTTACGCTCGCCGAACACACACCTGCCATCTGAGACCTATGAGAGGCCAGGGGACAGATGTCAACTAGACCACCACCCCAGTGGGGCAGCAATGGAGGAGAACCCGGTCCCTGATGTGATCATTAAGAGTATGTGTTTGTTGGGACGAAACTGCCTCTTTGCTAAAGAGGCCCCCCATCCCCCCAAAACATTTTTTTACCCCCTTTATATAATTAAACCCTTACTCCACACTGACCACTGGTAGTCCATGTAGTACCCTCAAGAGACAGCCTAGCCAGTTGGAGAATTATGACACACCTTAAGGGCACACACACCCACAATTGCCAACAGATGTCTTGTGTATTAATGATCTCCCATGGTGACACTTGCGCATCATGAGCAGTATTCTTTATCATGGTCACGAGTTAACAATCTAACACCAGAGTCATATTTATACATGACTCTGTCTGACACCATCTCCTCTACACGGCAATAACTAACCTGACAAAAGAAGCATAAAAGACAGAGGTGGCGGACAATGAATCAGTCATACCCACCTCTCAAATGAGACAGAGTCATTACCTACACTGGATTCATATAGTAAGACAGCCAGTGTATCTACACCTGCACTGGCTTCACATAGAGAGTGAGACATGCAGTACACCTATACATGCACTGAAGTCATACCGAGTACATTCAGATAGAAAATGTCCCTTAAACATCCATTGGATTCACAGAGTGTAGGTGAGCTTTAGTATGTACACACAGACACACACACACGTTAAGACGGTCAAGGAGAAAGGGAATCGTTGTTTAATTCATAAGTTTAAAAGCGTCTGCATGATTCTCAGTATGACGCGTTTGATCCAGCCACGACCAGTTGTATTACTTACTTACCTGCGTATAAGGATTCTCTGGTACTAGTAAACTTGAGTGACTGGAGTTACCCGGTATCTCCCATTCCCTTCCCCCAACCCGAGTCCGATAAATCCACACCCCACGTGGACGCGGAGAGCGACACTCACGTGCACGACGCATGTATGTAATGTAACAATTCGTGTCAGTCTAGTAATTAAAACGCCCACCACTGACAGTTAAAACGTATGTGGCGACAGTTTAGCGATCATTTAATTAGGACACCAGGCGGGCAGGGTGAACGAGCGGTTGAGACATGACACAATCAGCACTGGCAGCGCCTTAGCTACTACCGGTGAAGCCATTCTAGAAACGTAATGCCTATCCTTTCGCTCTCCATCTTACCCGTTTTCGGTCCCTTCCGACAGCATATTGTTTGGCTGGAACCGCGGACACCTAACGCTCTATCGCAAACGGTTGCTCCACGGATTGAAACTGAGGACGAGAAATCCTTATGCGGCTGCCGGGTTTGTGCACTGCGACGGTATCAGAGTAGCAACACACACGACGGCCATATTGGATAGCGAGCCGAGGGGAAACTAGCCGGGATCCTTGGGACCTCCAGCTCTGACGTCAGCCCATTGAAGTTTACATCTCAAAAGATTCGGGTTATTGTTGTAGGGGTTATTAAGGAAAAGACGAAGCGGGGGGATTTACTTCCCCCCCGACGCTGTATGTAGGTCTGACAGTGTCGAACTACGTGAGGCTTCCTTTTATCGTATAGAAGTTTCGTTATGTTTTAGCCTGTTACAAATGTAGTGGTAAGTGGATGGCATTCCGGCTACTTGGAGAAAAACGACACCTGTGTGCCTGTTGTTCACACGCGTATCTGCCCTCACTGGCTACAACAGTCCCACCCGATCTCCCAGACCTTCAATAATTGAGGACATGTATTTCTATTGTTAGAGTGGTCACCCTGCTATTTTGTCAATATAATATATACTATTTGGTTAAATTTAGGGAAGGGACGTCCCAATCTCGAATTGCACTAACCGTCTCTTCGGCTGTGGGGGGCCTCATTAAACGCCTAACAAGAAATACCACTGCCACTTCCTTTTCTATAACTAGTAGTCGCGAGTAAGCGTTTTGACCGTTCACAATGCTGTCGGTAAGTGTAGGGACGATATTTTTTATTTTACCTTTATTTAACTAGGCAAGTCAGTTAAGAACAAATTCTTATTTTCAATGACGGCCTAGGAACAGTGGGTTAACTGCCTGTTCAGGGGCAGAACGACAGATTTTTACCTGGTCAGCTCGGTTACTAGTCCAACGCTCTAACCACTAGGCTACCCTGCCGCCCCATATTGTAAAAATAATTTGGCATTTGGCAGTAGTAGAGTAGCTACAATGGATCAAGCTAAAACACTATGGTGTTCTGGCCAACTTAATGCGTCATCTCTATATGGAATAAACATTTTCTTTACAATAAATCCATGTAATAAATCCATGTGTCATGTCATTCATCAAAACCCATGAAAACATACTTCAAGACACTTAATGATAATGGGGCAAGAGTTGCTCGAAGATATGTTATTTAACTAGGCATGTCAATTAAGAAAATTCTTATTTACAATTACCGCCTACACTGGCCAAACCCGAACAATGCTGGGCCAATTGTGCGGCGCCCTATGGCCGGTTGTGATACAGCCTGGCTTCGAATCAGGGTGTCTGTAGTGACACCTCTAGAACTGAGATGCAGTGACCACTGCCCCACTCGGGGGCCCAATGTGGAAAAGTGCAGTTTTCCGGGAAACCTAGTAGTCCGCATTGAGGTACGTTTTCCGACCCATATCTCATGCCGGCTCAAGTGTCTTAATGTAATCATGATTGCGTTCCGACCCCAGTGCATCTTAGTGTAAACAAGCGTACGGGTAGGGTTGGTATCTTCTGGCAAAGGCAAGACACATAAAATATATCTGCACACACACGCACACACACACACACGTTCTAATGGTCCTTCCTGTTTTTATTATAATCTAAACTCACAATCGCTACATTGAGACTTCCATCCACACCTGGAGTCCAATCATCCATCCACAGATCAATGACCAGGCCCCGGTTTCCCGATAGTGATGGAGCTTAGGAGCGCTTTAACGATGCATCTTTCCTACAATGGCCGAAGATGTAACATGCGTTTCTCAAAACAATACGCAGAGAGAACAGTCAATAAGTTGGAGCATGTGTCCATACTTATAGTATCGAAAGGAAGGGAGCACTGAACTCAGATCAGTTTTCTCCATTCAAATCTTACCAAACATAATTATTTTACAATACTGACGACGGATCAGCTCCTATCACCACCTATAGCTGCAAATATTGAGGTGGCTTATTCTAGTTGCTTACCCAATCAACATGCACTAAATCACTGATTTGGCACATCATTGCACACATGTTGGGCTACACATGAAATATAGTGACAAATTAGTATCAAAATAGAAGTCAATTGAACATGAAATGTATTTCATTATGAGTACCCCGGGCTCGTACTGTTTATTTTAATGCCGTCATCGCAATATTCATTTGAAGCATCTTTTTATATGTTGCTTGTTTGTATAAATTGCAAAGACATTGGCTACTTTGTTCTGAAGTTAGAGGTCAGAGAGACATATAAACCATGGGATTCTATGTTTAGCAGAGATGTGTATAATTTTAATTTAATTTAACCTTTATTTAACCAGGCAAGTCAGTTAAGAACACATTCTTATTTTCAATGACGGCCTGGGAACAGTGGGTTAACTGCCTGTTCAGGGGCAGAACGACAGATTTGTACCTGGTCAGCTCGGGGGCTTGAACTCGCAACCTTCCGGTTACTAGTCCAACGCTCTAACCACTAGGCTACGCTGCCGCCCCGGCAGTGACGCGCGGAGGGCAAAAATACATCTAATGTCGCACTTAGATGTTCAACGAGTGGTCTGAGTTAGGCGTTAGATTACGAGCAGGTTCAAGTGCAACATTAATAACATTGGTTTTGGGAAACTGTTCAGAAGAAATGTAACAATGCTCCTACGAAGGTTCTCACGATGACTTAGGAAGCTTTTGGGAAACCGGGCCCAGAAGAAATGTAACAATGCTCCTACGAAGGTTCTCACGATGACTTAGGAAGCTTTTGGGAAACCGGGCCCAGAAGAAATGTAACAATGCTCCTACGAAGGTTCTCACGATGACTTAGGAAGCTTTTGGGAAACCGGGCCCAGAAGAAATGTAACAATGCTCCTACGAAGGTTCTCACGATGACTTAGAAAGCTTTTGGGAAACCGGGCCCAGAAGAAAGTGTTAAACATGTTCAGTTCCAAAGAAACATTCACATTACAGACAACTGAGGCAGGGATGATACAGGGGGGGATCTATTAATGTCGGCCCGGGCGCACATGTAGGTGTGTTTTGGACCAGCTTTTGCACCTTTATAGGGTTAGGGTTCACAAACGCCCATATCTCCATGTTACAGCGCTTGTTTACGGAAGACAGACGGAATCACCTGTGTTAATTAGCGGTATCTCGTGCCAGCAGCATACCACCCTGCATACCACTGCTGGCTTGCTTCTGAAGCTAACCCTAGACCAGATGCTGTTGGAAGTGGTGTTGGAGGATCAGTAGGAGGCACTCTTTCCTCTGGTCTAAAAAAATATCCCAATGTGATTCGGGACACTGTCCTGTGTAGGGTGCAGTCTTTCGGATGGGACATTAAACGGGTGTCCTGACTCTCTGAGGTCATTAAAGATCCCGTGGCACTTATCGTAAGAGTAGGGGTGTTAACCCCGGTGTCCTGGCTAAATTCCCAATCTGGCCCTCAAACTATCACGGTCACCTAAATAATCCCCAGTTCTCCCCTGTAACTATTCCCCAGGTCGTTGCTGTAAATGAGAATGTCTTCTCAGTCAACTTACCTGGTAAAATAACGGAGAAAATAATTAGCTACAGTCCATTCGGAAAGTTTTCAGACCCCTTGACTTTTTCCACATTTTGTTAAGTTACAGCCTTATTCATTTTTTTTTTTTTTTTTTTTTAAACAATCTTCACACAATACCCCAACAAAGTGAAAACAGGTTTAGGAATTTTTGCTAATTTATAAAATAAATACCTTAGGTAAATAAGTATTCAAACCCTTTGCTATGAGACTCAACATTGAGCTCAGGTGCATCCTGTTTCCATTGATCATCCTTGATGTTTCTACAACTTGGAGTCCACCTGTGGTAAAATAAATTGATTGGGCATGATTTGGAAAGGCACAAACCTGTTTATATAAGGTCCCACAGTTGACGGTGCACGCCAGAGCAAAAGCCAGGCCATGAGGTTGAAGGAGTTGTCTGTAGAGCTTTGAGACAGGGTTGTGTTGAGGTACCGATCTGAGGAAGGGTATCAAAACATTTCTGCGGCATTGAAGGCCCCTAAGAACACAGTGGTCTCCATCATGCGTACATGGAAGAAATTTGGAACCACCAACAGAGCTGGCCGCCCAGCCAAACTGAGCAATTGGGGGAGAAAGGCCCTTGGTAAGGGAGGTGACCAAGAACCGTATGGTCACTCTGACAGAGCCCCAGAGTTCCTCTGTGGAGATGGGAGAACCTTCCAGAAGGACAACCATCTCTGCAGCCCTCCACCAATCAGGCCTTTATGGTGGAGTGGCCAGGCGGAAGCCACTCCTCAGTAGAAGGCACATGACAGCCCACTTGGAGTTTGCCAAAACGCACCTAAAGGACTCCCAGACCATGAGAAACAAGATTCTCTGGTCTGAAGAAATGAAGATTGAACTCTCTGGCCTGAATGCCAAGCATCACATCTGGAAGAAACCTGGCACCATCCCTAAGGTGAAGCATGGTGGTGGCAGCATCATGCTGTGGGGATGTTTTTCAGCGGCAGGGACTGAGAGACTAGTCAGGATCAAGGGAAAGATGAACGGAGCAAAGCTCAGGACCTCAGACTGGGATCACCTTCCAACAGGACAACGACCCTAAGCACACAACCAAGACAACACAGGAGTGGCTTCAGGACAAGTCTCTGAATGTCCTTGAGTGGCCCAGCCAGAGCCCAGACCTGAACATTTCTGGACAGACCTGAAAATAGCTGTGCAGTGACACTCCCCATTCAACCTGACAGAGCTTGAGAGGTTCTGCAGAGAAGAATTGGATAAACTCCAAATACATGTGTGCCAAGCTTGTAGCGTCATACCCAAGAAGACTTGAGGCTGCCAAAGTGCTTCATCAAAGTACTGAGTAAAACGGTCTGAATACTTATGTAAATGTCATATTTTAGTTTATTTGTAATCAAGTGTGCAACATTTTCTAAAAGCCTGTTTTTGCTTTGTCATTATGGGGTATTGTTAGATTGAGGGGGAAAAAAGCGATTTAATCGATTTTAGAATAAGGCTGCAACTTAAAATGTGGAAAAAGTCTAGGGGTCTGAATACTTCCCTAATGTATCTAGCATGCTCTCTAGCGTGCTCTGAACACCTGTGTGTAAAGTCCTATTCACATGGGATTAGTTTTACTGGGGGAGATAGGGTTATGGAATTATGTGCAAGAGCACAAATCAACATATCCATCATTAAGTCCTGTCCGAATCTGCCACGTCGGTCATTTTACAGTAATAATTCAAGCCGCAAAAACAAAAATAGTAAAGTCCTCTTATAGTACTAATCTAGTGCAAATCGACATCCCTGTGTTTTGAGAGAAATGTCTGAATTTGACAGGTGTGCCTGGCGGTTTGAGAATTAAAATAGGCCTAACTGAATCGATCAATTGATGCTTAAAACGAAGTGCTGCGCATGTGTCAACTTTTAGTGAATGCCTTTGTTTATACGTTGTGTCAATGAATTGAACATTGCCAAATGAGTCAGTGGAAAAAAACGTGTATTTAAATGCAACCCATGCTGTTCATAGATCACAATGCAGCCTTCCAACTAAACTACATTTTTGGAAATGTCAAGTTCACCTTCTCATCCATTGTCTTAAAATGCATCTCAAGTGCAAGTACACTGTTTAGCGCACATGTGCAAGCTAGGGAGCATGTAGGACATCTACTGCAGATCCAAAATAATGATTAGGATCACACATTATGGCGACACTACACCAAAGATGGCTTGGAATGGTTTAGAAACTTGGGAGCCAAGCTCAAGTTGTCAGTGTAGCCTGTTACTGCCTGGACAAGCTCAAGTTGTCAGTGTAGCCTGTTACTGCCTGGACATGCCTAGAATAAAAACCGCCAGGCGAATTCCTTCAGAAGCCATTTTTTGAAAAAGCAATAATGGGACAAGTCATCCAAAAATTTATATTTTTGAATCATCTGTCCATAGAACATTCTTCCAAGAGTCATCCAGGTTCTTCCAGGTGCTTTTTGGACAAGATGGGTCCCATTATGTCTGGCGAAAACCAAACACTGCATTCCACAGTAAGAACCACATACTAAAGGTCAAGCATGGTGGTGTTAGTGTGATGGTTTGGGGATGCTTTGCTGCCTCAGGACCTGGACGACTTGCCTTAATTGAAGGAACCATGAATTCTGCTCTGTATCAGAAGAATGTCAGGACATCTGCCTGTGAGTTGAAGAGCAGCTAGGTCATGCAGCAAAACACACAAATAAGTCACACTTTTTGGGGTTATTTGTAAACTCAGGTTCCCAGTATCTAATATTAGGTTTTGGTTGAAGATCTGATAACATCCGTTTTTTTTTAAATATGCAAAAATCTGAAAGGGGGCAAATACGTTTTCACGGCACTGTACAAATCGGTTATGCATCGGAAAATGTGTGCAAATATTAGCAGCTCACCAAGGGTTTGTTTTGTGAAGTGTGTGTGTGTCAGCGTTTCTGTTATGAAAATGTGGCGCTGGACATTTGACCGGCAGCACTTTAATTCACCGGTACATTTCTCAGACCCATATGGGGTGTGTAACCTGATTAGGGTGTCTGCCCACGGTGCTCCCAAATTCATACAACCGGTAGGCCTAGGAGACATTTAAAAAAATAGCAATTTTTTAAGGCAATGAGTCTGATGCAAGAGATCAAAACGTTTAGCTTAAAAAATGTTGATAAACTTATTTCTTAACATTATTAGCGCAGCAAAGTTCACAAGTCAGGAGGCCATGGGCGAATGTGGATTTTGCCAGAGGACAGTGAAAGCAAGTTGAAAACCAATAGAACATGAGAGGAAAAGGCTCCTGGTTTCAATGGCATATGGAAGTATATATATGAAATAATGGCCTCCATGGATAGCGTCGGATTTTGCCTATGCTACTTGGGAGGTAAACAAGGTAAAACATGCCTCATATCTAGTAAAATGTTCAGGTTTCAAACAAACAGGTAAATGCTTTCAAAATGCATACTGCCTCCAGCTCATTACAATGTGGTGTGTGACACTGATGAAGCCTGCCTTCCTTGCCTATGCATTTAAATGGTTAACGGGAAGCGCGCTTCAATTACCAGTTGAGAAATAAAAAATATGACCTAACTGCCTGTTCAGGGGCAGAACAACAGATTTGTACCTTGTCAGCTCAGGGGTTTGAACTTGCGACCTTCCAGTTACTAGTCCAACGCTCTAACCACTAGGCTATGCTGCTGCTCCAAATACATAACCAAAATTGCTGCTGCTCCAGATACATAACCAATATACACACACATCATTTAGTGGAATTAAATTGGCGTAAATGAACCATGACCAGTCAAACTTATTTACATCAACAGGCGACAATTTTATTTATCGCCTTTATTTTTTCAACAGCCAAAATCCAGCTATTACCAGCTAACAGAAACCCTGGCGTGTGTGTGTGTGTAAAGAACCGCAAGGAATGTGTGCGTTGTGAGAGCAACTCAAATGGTATTATGGCTGACCTGGAAGGCTGTTTCTTCTCTCCTCCTTTTTCCAGTCTTCTCCTTTCATCCCCTCTTCCTTTTCCCGGGACAGATTTCTGAGAAACAAATAGAACGAGCAAACGACAGACTATATATGACAAAATATCAATGCGCCGTGTTAAGAGACAAAAGCAAGAAACCACTTCTGTAGCAGTAAAGAATCCCCTTTTTATACGATTAAATTAAAGCATGTCGAGAAAGATTACTGGGATTGTATGAAGGAAGAGGGGTTAGTATTTTCAATTATTATGTTCCATAATATAAAGAAGCATGTCACAGGTGGTGAAGCATCTTTCACTAATTCTCCTCAGCCCACACCGACCCAGTCAGTATGAGAAGGTGAGTTTAACTCACTTGCACCCAGAGACACACTGTCAGTCTGGTGCATCAGTATTAGCATGGCGGGATCATCATCGGAGACTAACATCTACACTGCTCTAGTACTGACGGGTGATGGCAGCTTGTCATTGCAGAGAGAAAGATTTGATTGACACCCGGATTAGCCAGTCACTAACCTTTTTTTTGTCCCGGGAGGAGGTGGAGCCAGAGGAATGTGATGAAGAGGATCCAGAATCCGAGTCGGAGGATGAAGAGTCGCCACCACTGGAGGGCGACGAACTCCTGTCGCTCGTCCTCTTCCTCTGCCTGCACCGCTCTTCTTCCTTCTTCCTCACATCTTCCTTCCGCTTCTTCTCTTCTTCTCCCTTACCAGGGTAAGAGGGGGGCAGAGCAGGCCCCATGGGCTCAACCTCAACAGCCTCTTCAGGTCCTCTTCTCCTGGTCTCGCCGGCGGCTTTCGGTGTCGCCTTTTCTGCCTGGCTGTCACTCTCCTTCTCCATCTTTACAATTTCTCCTCCAGTTTTCCATCCAGGCTTTTCCGCGGACGCCTTGTTCGGTGAGGTGATCTCTATGGTGTTGTCTGTGTCCTGCTGGGCCCCTGAGACGAGGACTTCCTGTTTGAGGGGGGGTTCCCCTGGCGTGGTCACCACCACAGACCCCTGTTGCCCAGGTTTGGGAGGGGATGCCATGGAGCCGGATGAGGTGTCGGAGAACATGCGGGGCTTCTTGGGGGCGAGAGCAGGCAGGCAGGCGATTGAGCCGGGAGGGGAGGAGAGGGGTTCGTCACTGCCGAAGGGTGACTTCTTCGGGCTGTCCCCCTGGTGCACCGCAGGCACCTCTGACCCCCCAGACCCAAACGGCGAGGACACAGACGTCACATCACGTCCGTGCTTCCATGGCGGCAGGCAACTCTCACGCTCTACCTGTTTCTCCTCTTTCTCCGTTCTCTTCTGTGCCGTCTCTCCAGATGTACCCTGGGGCTCCACGGTGAGGGTGATGCCTGGGACAGCTGCTCCAGACACCAGAGAGAGAGGATGGAACTGGGCCCCTGATCCAAACATAGACACTGGTGCAGGGACCTCGGGTACAGGGACGGTTCCGGAGTGCGCTGCGCTGCTGCCTCCGATATGGGTGATAGCAGCCCCAGGGAACAGGACTACCCCAACCCCCGGTCCTGCTCCTGGGACGATGCTACCGCCATCTCCTGATCCGGATGACTCCCCACCAGGACCTGTCTGGCCGTCTGAGGCACCCTCACCTCTCTTCCCGAATGCTCCCTCGGAAGCCATCTTGCGGGCGAGCAGGGAGAGGGGTCCGGGCCGCCGCTGGGCCAGGGGCTCTGGGCTGCTGGAGCGGGAGCTGGAGTCAGAGTCGTGCCTCTGGAGGCCACCTGGAGGGGAGCGGACGGCTACCCCAGCCCCTGCTCCTTCTGGCTCCTCATCCATGTCGGGCGGGCTCTGCTTGGGGGTGTCGGGTAGAGGAAAGGAGAGCTCTGGAGGAGGGGAGGGGGGCGGGGTGGGCTGGCGGAGCTGCATGGGGGGCTGGTGTACTACCTGCTGAGGGGGGATGTGTTGCGGAGGCTGGAGCTTGCGTCTGGACCTCTCTCGGCCCACTGGGATGCTGGGGGAAGGCTGCTGGGGCCGAGGGGGAGGGGAACGTCCTCTTCCACCGCCACCTCTTCTTGCCCCCGCCGCAGGTCCCCACTCATCTTCATCCTCCTCACTGCTGTCATCATCATCGCTGTCTTCCTGGACGCGGTTACCCCCGGCGCTGGCTGCTGCCCGAGCGGAGCGGCTGAGGTGGAGCACATAGTGGGCGGGTCGGTCGTCATCCGCCGGGGCGGTGCCTTCATTCTCCTGGGCCTGGACGCGGGGGGGCATGGAGGGTGGCAGGCCCTGGCGCTCGGGGTCCCCCAGGACACGCACAGACAGGGAGGCCACAGCGCGGGGTGGTGAGGGGGTGGTGAGCTCCTCGTGGCGGAGGCCAGTGTGGAGTGAGAGACGCTGCTGCGTCCAGGAGCCAGGGGCGTCAGGGGACTCCTGGGGCACGGAGCCTGGGCCAAAGTGTGGTCTGCGAGACATCGTCCCTTTGCCCATACCCTGGGACATCATTCCTTGCCCCATCATCATTGTCCCTCCTCCACCTCCTTCCTCAGCCCGGGTCAGTGGGGGCTGAGAGGGTATGGGGCAATGCTGAGGTAGAGAGAGAAATTGAGACTGTTAGCTAGCCTGATATGAACACATGAACAAGAAATTATAGGAGAATAAATATATCTTGGACCGTTCGAATGTAATTGCCTTTTGAGCGTCTTCTGCTCCTGTGTGTGTGTTACTGACCTTGTCAGGATGGTAGGAAGCACTGTCGTTGTCCTGCTCTGTGTCCTCCTCCTCCTCATCCTCGTCCTCCTCCTCCTCTGGGCCTGTTTCCCCTGAGGGGAAACAGAGGTTAGATGTTAGGGATCAGACTCTGCACTACAACTCAATTGGGAATGGAGAGAACAAGAAAGACTACTCATCCAACATACCAAAAATAACCTGGTATATACAAATCATTTAAACTGGACAGCTTTATCGCCATCTCTACATTCAAGACTCAATCGGGGGGCTCCCGGGTGGCGCAGCGGTTTAAGGCACTGCATCTCAGTGCTACAGACCCTGGTTCAATCTTGGGCTGTATCACAACCGGTCGTGATGGGGAGTCCCATAGGGCGGCGCACAATTGGCCCAGCATCGTCCGGGTTAGGGTTTGGCCGTCATTGTAAATAAGAACTTGGTCTTAACTGACTTGCCTTGTAAAATAAAATAAATAAAAATCATGAACACTCTTACGGACACTTGTGGCTGCTTCGTGTGATGCATTATCGCCTTTACTTTTTTGCCCTTTGTGCTGTTGTCTGTGCCTAACAATGTTTGTACCATGTTGTCATGTTGTGTTGCTGCCATGATGTGTTGTCTTACATGGCATCCAAACCAGCTGCACGCGTGCACCATCGTGCATAAATGTATGTTTTCCCCCAACACCAAACGCGATCACGACACGCAGGTTAAAATATCAAAACAAACTCTGAACCAATTACATTAAATTTGGGGACAGGTCCAAAAGCATTAAACATGTATGGCAATTTAGCTACCTAGCTTGCTGTTGCTAGCTAATTTGTCCTGGGATATAAACATTGAGTTGTTATTTTACCTGAAATGCACAAGGTCCTCTACTCCGACAATTAATCCATACATAAAACGGTCAACCGAATCATTTCTAGTCATCTCTCCTCCTTTCCTTTTTCTTCTTTGAACTTATATGGTGATTGGCATCTAAACTTTCATAGTATTACCACGATGACCATCAATACAGTTAGTCTTTCAATCACCCACGTGGGTATAACTTCTATGCTTCTATAAACCAATGAGGAGATGGGAGAGGCAGGACTTGCAGAGCGATCTGCGTCACAAATAGTTGTTCTTAACTGACTTGTATAGTTAAATAAAGGTTTAAAAAAGGGTTCAAATAAATAAAGACAAGCTGTTAGTACACCTTCGGGTAAAATAAGAAATATATTAAAGTGGTTATTGTGGTTTATTCCTAGTAGTTCTCCTCAGCCCACACTGACCCAGTCAGTATGAGAAGGTGAGTTTAACTCACTTGCAACCAGAGAGACACACTGTCAGTCTGGTGCATCAGTATTAGCATGGCGGGATCATCATCGGAGACAATAAGAACTTGGGGACATTACATGGTGCAAGAGGCCTGAGATTGGCCCACTATCCATATATGCAGATGACAAGGGCACTCAGCTATAAGGCCACTGTTTATATGCAGATGTGGATGGCACTAAGCTAACTGCCCTCCATTCATTCACTGGTATCACTCTACAGCTGTTAAGCTATATAGCACTAAGCTATAGGGCCGTTGTACATTGTTCAGATAGAGCGCAGACTTGAACTACATGTCCAAACTCACATACCACTTACAATGCATGCCCAAAACCTTGCTTCAGTGTGGATATTGGAACAGACTACTATGTTCCAATGTCCACTCAACACTAGCATTCTATGTTAAGTAGTGTGCTAGTGTGGATCTTACCATCGACCTCTGCCGCCTCCCGGGCCTCTCTCTCCAGCCTCTGGCGAAGGAGCTCCTGCTGCTGAGCCAGGTACTGCTTTATGAAGCTGTTCTGGCTCATCTCCTCCCCAATCTGAACACACAGGGGACATAAGCACATTAGAAAGCAGGGAAGGGAAATACTAGGCTATCTGTGTGTTTTAAAGATACAGGACTGATCTTCACCACAATCTAAAACGATAGACACAATCAGAGAGAGGGGGGGGTGGGGGTAAAATTATCAACTTTGTGCATTGAACGATACAGGTTGGATTATTTTCTAATTCATTTGAGGGTAAAAAAAAAAAACACACATATCTGGTCTGAAACACACAGATGACTGACAATTAAATCAGGTAACCTCTGTAATATTGCCTCTACGTCTAGTACCGACTCTCCAAACAGTAGTGTATTGCTTGGTCTCTTACCTGGGAGTTGGGCTGAAGCCCAATGTGGGAAGTGGAAGTCTTCTTAACATTTTCCAACATCAGAGCCTAAAACAGCGAGCGAACTACTGGTTAAAACACATCAAACACAAACGTAACCTGTTGTGTTTTCACAGAAATGCAGGCTAATAAGAGCTATTGATTTATTCTCCTCAGCCCACACTGACCCAGTCAGTATGAGAAGGTGAGTTTAACTCACTTGCACCCAGAGACACACTGTCAGTCTGGTGCATCAGTATTAGCATGGCGGGATCATCATAGGAGAGAAGAAGAAAAAGCAATACAGGCAGTACTAAACATTTAACATTTACATTGCAGAAAAACTGAATTATTGGAGGCACATACATGAAATCAGTCAACAAATATAGCATCCTAGAAAGGACAACAAGCCCATCTTCCCATTCCAACTCCAGCAGCAAGTGATGCCCAAAACTCGTCATAGTGGTGGGGAGCAGGGTCTCTGAAACAATTTCTGTCCTGCGGTCTGGAGCTTCTCTTCTAATGAAGACCCGTTTTAATTCTGTATAGGCTAAATAGGGAACGTAGAAGCGAAATGGATCGTTGGTCTGTTGCATAGGAGGAGGGGCATCATTGGGATGGGTAAATCCAAATCGACTTGGGTCATTGAGTTTCTAGTGCCAAACAGTTTCGATCGCCCTTCCACTGACATTTGCAAACCTTCAGCTTGCATTCTATTGGAAATGCAGAAGAATAGCCCATTTTTACACACAGGATATTGCCCATAATACAAGTATAGGAAACTGCATGGCTGATTGAAAAACGGGTCGTTATAATGTATGACATTATTTGTGATTGCTGAGCATTGTGTGCAATTCTAAGTTAAGAGACTTATGAGGCGATTATAATGCAATTGGGAAATGTATTTTTCTAATGATGGTGTCCAAATTAATATTCAGCAGTAACAGTAGTTTGCTGGAAACTTAACGTTTTTCAGTAGTGGTAGTGTTAAGGAAAATTTGACATAGTTAAATAATATAGCTAGCTAATTGACGAGAAAAAGAAAATCAACTTCACGTTAATTATCTAAAACATGCTTGCCTTACTAAGCTAGCTAGTCACGTAGCTAGCGAGTTAATGTTCCTATAAACAGCGCATATGGGCAGGCGCGTACCCAATCACCCTGCCCCCTTTTCCTCTCACAGAGCGCAGGCCCGAAGATAGTTCGCTAGCATTAACACACGCTCCGAATGGGCCTTCAGTTCGGTCCGTGCAACACATCTCAACTTTGAAGTGTGTTGCACAACAAAAGACAATTATACAATTGGTTCGACTTATTTTAACACACCGATGGATAATTTGCCAGACCTGAAATCCTCCGAACGCGTGCCTAATATTATGGATTCCCGCACCCGAACCACCGAAACACGGCCTATAATTCACTCTCGCCTCCTGCTTAACTTGACCAGCTCGTCGGTAGAAGCAATAACCGGCGCCAAACTTACCCCCTTCAGTCGCTTAATGAGCGCATTTTTTGCCCCGCTTTTAGGGAGGTGTCGATGCTCCAAAGCGGCTTTCAAATCCGCCACACGGAGCGATTGTAGCGATTTACCATCCAGCGTAACATCTTCATCCGCCATTTTGCTTTCCTGTCGCTCTGTCGACTCACGGGAGCTCCAACAGGCGTCGCTACGTCCTCCGAATCCCCGCCAACGTCACCGTTCGGCAGTCTCCAGAGAGTGGAGAGACTTTCCTAATGTAGTTACCAGCAGATACAGTGCTAGCCATCTCTAAAATACACATCTTCCATCATTTAAATTTGCCGTATCCATGTGTCTGACGCTTTTTATAGACAGTGCACAGTATAATGTCCTAAAAAACATGCCACAATTAATAAGTCAATGCTTCACTAACAAGGGGGAAACTGAAACACCTTTTTATAATACATATACTTTCATCAGAAATAATCCACACCAAGACAGAATGTAATTGTAAAAATGCATTTGTACATTTTAGAAGGGAACAGAGTCAAATGACTTATTGTAGTGTTCAATTTACATGAACTGTAGACTAGATAGATCCATATGCCTTGTATAGCCATTGAGTCAATCCCAACAAATTCACTTTAGTGTAAAAAAAAAAATACATGAAAAGCTTTCAAAAATACATTCTGGTACAAAAAAGGCAAAAAACAAATGTAGCTTAATCAAACTAACTGCTCTTCTCCATTTGTTCTTTTCAAACATTGTAGTAAAATTGAAATCACGGTGTGAAGTGAAAACATCCCTGGTTAAATGTGCATATATAACAAATATAGCAACTTAAAGCCATGCAGATCACAAAGCCACTAGGAAAAAAATTATAAATAAATACAATTGTTATTAATTATGATGACGCTTTTCTATTATTAGGTCCTCCGGCTATGGATGTGACTTGACTGTGCAGGCAGGCATTCTGTAGAAACCCTGCTACTTTCCACTAGGGGGAGCACAAAGGCAAAACACTAGTGTTTGACAAAGCTACTTCCAACATTTTTTTGGCACCGACGCATATTTGTTCATTTCACCCTCCTATCACCAACATACACTGCTGCAGAGTCAGGCAGCAATACTAGGGAGGGTGGCAGCATTGACTTTGCAGGGTGCGATGAGAGTCTTTCAACAATAGGAAAGCCTAGAAGCCTGCGCCCCAAATCATACCTTAGCCCCCTATGCACTTATTATTAGTATCTGAGAGGATTGGGTAAGAGTAGCCCATGAAGCAATATGGCGATACTTCCACCTAGCCTATCAGAGGCTACAGGGAACTAGATAGGTAGGAGCAATGCTTGGGCACAGAAGATTAGTTTAAGCATTGACTTAAGGAGGGCGATGGTGACAAAGATGAACTTCATGGAGATACACACGCACTACAGAAATACCCCATTTGGCAAGTCTGCAACCCACCTGTCTGCTATGGATGCCTCACTGACAATAGAGTTGAATAGAAAACAGACAGGCAACAGTACACCAGCATGTCTGTCTGGGAGCTACCCGCATAGACAAAAGACAACCTTTTCTTTCTCATCCTTTGGACAACATGTCGGGGACTGTGTAGGAAAGTGAGGGTGTGTGACGGAAGGTGTAATATGTGTGAGAAAGCGAGAGGAAAGGGAGACAGGTGTAGACAGGTAAAAGTTGGAATACAGGTTCTTCCCTCTCGATGGCCCAACCGTGGGAAAGGGCATGCCTGAGCCCGCTCTTGCACCACTCCAACAACAGGTTACTTGAAACCAATCTCAGTCCGACATAGAATTCTTAATCTTCTTTCCAATCCCCCTCTTCCAGACTACAAGCTAGGAAACTGAAGGGGTAAAAGAGTAGCCATCTTGCAAGCTCCTATGGTCAACATCCTCTGGATAATACAAGTTTTACACAATCAGCAATGCAACACCAGGCAGAAACACACAGTAATGCTGCCACAGCATTTATATACAGACCCACCACCTGCACCTTCATCCAGCTTTCCCTGTTCTCCTCCATCGTAACAAACAGGATGTGGGCACACTTGGGGGTGGAGAGTTACTTCGAATAAATAAGGATGCAAAGATAAGAAAACAAATGACAAAGGAAGAGGAACGTATGGCAACCGACCACAACTAGGCTGTCTCCCATAATACGGTGGCCCAAAAGGGACACTCAATGTCACAAACCTGGTTCAAACATGAGCAAAACCAAACATCCATCAATCAAATAAGTTAGACACACAACGAGACAACTGTGCTTGGCAGTTGGCACTAAGAGCACAGAAGTCAGTAAGTATAAAAACAAAGCCCAACCAACACAAAATCTAACTCAATGACAAATTTGAGGCACAGATCTCAGTTCTTCTTCCGCTCTGATAATCAATGATTCCAAGTCACTTACTTCCAATGTCAAACCATTCAATTAAAAAGACCACACATTGAAACAACTATTAAGGCAGCATTTCCCAAACTCGGTCCTCGGGACCCCAAGGAGTACACGTTTTGGTTTTTGCCCTTGCACTACACAGCTGATTTAAATGATCAAAGCTTGATGATTCATTTATTATTTCAATCAGCTGTGTAGTGCAAGGGCAAAAACCAAAACGTGCCCCCCTTGGGGTCCTGAGGACCGAGTTTGGGAAACCCTGAACTAAGGCATTTCAAGAAGAGAAGTTGAAGAAATATTGTCAAGATATCTCTGCGAGGCGCTTTAGCAGGCTGGAGAATCCTGCGGCATGCTGGGACAGCTCTGCCACGCGGTCCACCATTTCCTGGGTGGCAGAGACCGATGGATAGTTTTGTGCTGCCCCCTTTGTAGCCACGACGACAGCCTTCAGGGCCTGACACAGACGCCCCCCTGAGGTTGTGACCTACGGAGAGAGAAAGACAAAAATACATCTTACCTTAATGTCCCTAATCCCTTTCACCTTGACCTAAAACTCTAATTAATTCTGCTGCAAGCTCTTCTTTATGTTTGACTATAAACTCTACATTTGGAATGAAATGCAGGGTCGTGTTCATTAGGCATAGAATGGAAGAAAACTGACTGCAACAGGTAGGGACTACCTAAACTCGTCCTATGAAAAACATTCATTTTCTTTTTCTGTTGTAAAATGTTTTGCCACAGTGTGCCCTCATGAACACACACGACCGTGTCATTTTGGCATGAAATGTGTGCTGACCTTTGCTCGGAGGTCAGGAGAGGTCAGGAGGCGGGAGAGCGTGTCCCCGATGAACACCAGCTTGTGCGCCGTCACGATCAAACTCTTCCCCCGGGAAACGAAGACGCGGGGAGGCTGGTTCCCCTGCACACTGTTGAAGAGCACGTCGATGGAGTCGGCCAGACAGGAGAGGTGGGACAGGCTCTGAGACGAGTAGAAGGACAGCAGCTCAGAGTCCTCCAGAGAGAGAGAGATGGGCAGAGGAGGGGAGGGGCTCAACTGGGGGGAGGGAGAGAGACAGAGAGAGGGGGGAGGGAGAGAGACAGAGAGAGGGGGGAGGGAGAGAGACAGAGAGAGGGGGGAGGGAGAGAGACAGAGAGAGGGGGGAGGGAGAGAGACAGAGAGAGGGGGGAGGGAGAGAGACAGAGGAGGGGGGAGGGAGAGAGACAGAGAGAGGGGGGAGGGAGAGAGACAGAGAGAGGGGGGAGGGAGAGAGACAGAGAGAGGGGGGAGGGAGAGAGACAGAGGAGGGGGGAGGGAGAGAGACAGAGGGAGGGGAGGGAGAGAGACAGAGGGAGGGAGAGAGACAGAGGGAGGGGTAGGGAGGAGAGAGAGAGAAGGGGGGGAAAGACAGAGGGGGGAGGGGAGAGACAGAAGGGGAGGAGGGGGAGAGACAGAAGGGGGGGGAGACAGAGAAGGGGGGGAGACAGAGAAGGGGGGGAGACAGAAGGGGGGGGAGACAGAGAAGGGGGGGAGACAGAGAAGGGGGGGAGACAGAGAAGGCAGGCAAAGAGGGGATAAGGAAGAGAAGATAGATAGGGAGAGAGTTAGATAGGGAGAGAGTTAGATAGATGGGGAGAGAGTTAGAGACACAGGGGGGGGGGGGGGGGGGGGGACAGTGAGATAGGGTCATCATTGTAATGGTAGGGATGAACATTGTCACTTATGGAACTGCCATCTATTGTGCACTGGGCCCCCGTTGTCTATTATGTCAAGTTCTTAGAACCACAGATGACCTCCTGTTGTGTGGCTATGACACAAGTTGACGCAAGGGTGCGGCAGGGTAGCCTAGTGGTTAGAGCGTTGGACTAGTAACCAGAAGGTTGCAAACCCCCGAGCTGACAAGGTACAAAATCTGTCGTTCTGCCCCTGAACAGGCAGTTAACCCACTGTTCCTAGGCCGTCATTGAAAATAAGAATTTGTTCTTAACTGACTTGCCTGGTTAAATAAAGGTTAAAAAAAATAACAAATAAAAAAACCTAAGCCTACAAAAATATAGGCTGAGAAAAAATGAGAGAAAGATATTGAGATTGAGGTAGAGATACTGTAAAGGTAAACAAGTTTAGTTAATCCAGGCAGGTTGAAACTGGATAAAGAAGTACAGAGAGCAGATTTACTGTCAATGTAACCTAAAGTCAGGTAGATCAATGTTGACTCACTGGACTGAAGGACAGAGAAAGCTCATCAGTAAATACACAAGAGAGAATTAATGATTCATCCGAGGCCATAGTTTGTGTATGTGGTGTGAAGATGTGAGAAGATGAGTGCGTGTATGTGCGGGGTGATTGGTGTGAAAACAAAGTGTGTGAGAATGAGACAAGCATATGTGTGACAATTGGAGCATAAGATGTGAGTGTGTGTTACTTACCCTAGGCTCTGTGGTGTGGATAGTCTGGTTTGACACATTCTCCGTCTGGACATCTGAGGGAGGCTCTGGCTTTCCCTGTGGAGGAATGGTGAAAGTACACTACATGACCAAAAGTATGTGGACACCTGCTCATTGAACATCTCATTCCAAAATCATGGAGATTAATATGGAGTTGGTCCCCCCCTTTGCTGCTATAACAGCCTCCATTATTCTGGGATGGCTTTCCACTAAAGGTTATAACATTGCTGTGGGGATTTGCTTCCATTCAGCCGCAACAGCATTAGTGAGGTTGGGCACTGATGTTAGGTGATTAGGCCTGGCTCACAGTCGGTGTTCCAATTCATCCCAAAGGTGTTCCATGGGGTTGAGGTCAGGGCTCTCTGCAGGCCAGTCAAATTATTACACACCGATCTCGACAAACCATTTCTGTATGGACCTCGCTTTGTGCACAGGGGCATTGTCATGCTGAAACAGGAAAGGTCCTACAGCAAACTTTTGCCACAAAGTTGGAAGCACAGAATCGTCTAGAATGTTTGTATGCTGTAGCATTAAGATTTCCCTTCACTGGAACTAAGGGGCCATGAAAAACAGCCCCAGACCATTATACCTCCTCCATCAAACTTTACAGTTGGCACTATGCATCGGGGCAGGTAGCGTTCTCCTGGCATCCGCCAAACCCAGATTTGTCCGTCAGACTGCCTGATGTTACTCCAGAGAACGCGTTTCCATCACTCCAGCCGACGCTTGCCATTGCACATAGTGATCATAGGCTTGTGTGTCCGGGCGGCTGCTCGGCCATGGAAACCCATTTCATGAAGCTTCCAACTAACAGTTCTTGTGCTGACGTTGCTTCCAGAGGCAGTTTGGAACTCGGTAGTGAGTGTTGCTATGCGCGTCAGCACTCGGCGGTCCCATTCTGTGAGCTTGTGTGGCCTACCACTTCCCGGCTGAGCCGTTGTTGCTCCTAGACGTTTCCACTTCACAATAACAGCACTTACAGTTGATCGGGACAGCTCTAGCAGGGCAGAAATTTGACAAACTGACTTGTTGGAAAGGTGGCATCCTATGACTGTGCCACATTGAAAGTCACTGAGCTCTTCAGCAAGGCCATTTGCCTGCCAATGTTGATCTATGGAGATTGCATGGCTGTGTGCTCAATTTTGTACACCTGTTAGCAACAGGTGTGGCTGAAATGGAGGAATTCACTCATTTGAAGGGGTGTCCACATACTTTTGTAAGTATAATGTAGATACATCACTTTAGAAACAGCCATGGGCCCACAGAGCAGATACTGTCCAATAAAACAACTAGAAGAAGAGAGGCAAACATACAAGAGCGATTATTAATATTATTATTATTATAAGTCACTCTGGATAATGGAGTCTGCTTAAAGGGGAAGTATTTTTACAATTTGTAGTGGCTGTTTAAAGATGAGCGGTTTCTTCTGAACCATCTAACCTTAAATTGTAGAATCCTGAAATCCCCCTAAAACACAATGTAAAAAATAACTCAAACACAATGAAAATGCAGACAAGTGCCAGCAAGGGAGAGGTGAGCGAGAAACAAAAGCCAGCAGATTTTAGACTGACCTGCAGCTTCACGTATCCCACACTGTCTCCAACAGGAAGTGGTGCCGGGGCGGGAGTCAGACCTATCCCAGCGTACTCGTTCCCCATCTCTTCCTCTCCATCGCTCTGCCCTACCGTGATGGACATGGTCATGGAGGGTTGTGCGAGGGGCAGGGGGAACGCTGGCTGCGGGGTCGGGGGTAAGGGCCTTTCCTGGATCCAGCTACTCTTGCGTGGTCCCATACCACTCCCTACGGGTTTGATCTCCGCTACGGGGAGGGCTGGTAGGGGTCTCCGGGACAGGGAGTCCTGGGAAGGGAGGCGGGGCCGCCCCTGCGTCTGTAACAGGATGGTGGAGTCCTCCAGCGCCCGTTGGACCATAGAGAGCAGGGTGTCTGACGGAGGGGCGTGGCCACAGGAAGACAAAGCAGGAAGTAGATCTGAGAGGCGGGCCCAAGCCAGTTGGAGAGAGGGAGGGACCTCGCTGGGTTGACTCAACTTCCAGACGGACAGGATCTCAGCCAATGAGGTAGCCAGGTCCCTTGAGGAGGCGGGTGCACCCGAGGCAGTGCTCAGCACCGATTGGACAAGACTGGAAAGCGAGGTTCTCCATTGGATGTCACCAGACCCATTACTGGATACAGATAACCTATGTGTGGAAGACGACGTTGACGTCGCCGAAGTGGGCAAGACGTCAAGTGTGAGAGCAGGCATGTTGTAGATGCCACAGTCCGGCTCGGAGGTGGAGCCCAAGTCGCTGCCCTCACCCAGCCCCAGCGGCACTCTCTTCCCTTGGCCGAGGACAGAGTAGACCTGGCCGTGCTCCGTCTCCTCCAGAGGGATGATGGTAGACATGTCCCCCGGGGCCAGGGGTAAGCCAGGAAGGGAGGGAACGCTGTAAACGTCCTCCTCTGATTCAGCAGTTGTAACAGACGCTTGGACGTTGTAGGTCTGCTGTTGGGGGTCTGATGACGTGCTGAGTATTATAGTGGGAACATTGTACACCTGAAAGAGAGAAATGGAGATGAAGACAGAAAGGGATGGAAGGAGATGGAGAGGAATGGAGAAAGAAAGTAAATAGTTACTTTCCTCAAGGGGATATTGCTCTCTATTTTGCCCCCTGGCCCAGACACCAATTGCTCAGTTAGACAAAATAATGTCTAAAGCACAAGTGTAAAGGGCACCTAGATCATTCAACAGGACAATGTGGGTCTATATGGCGCAGAGCAAGTCTTCCTTGACCGTTATTGTTCTTCAAGTCATTCCATTCAGTCATTCTAAGCTCCTAGTCAGTAGTACTGTTTGTTATGTATGTTCTAGAAGAACAGAGGAGGAGATTGGATAGCCTGGCCATTACATTCCCACTGCGGTATAGACAGCTGGGTGTGACTGGGAGAAAATAGCAACAGCAGTATTCAGATCACACAGACTGGAATGCAGCTGACAGAGAAACAGGTGTGGCAGAGAGAGAGAGACGGAGGGAGGGGCTGTGGGAGGAAGGAACAGGTGAAGGAAAGTTGAGCCGAGAGAGAAAGAGGGGGACTGAGAGAAAGAGGGGGACTGAGAGAAAGAGGGGAGTACTGAGGGAGAGGGGGACTGAGGGGCAGAGGGAGGAAGGGAAGAACAGGTGAGGGAAGGTTGAGAGCTGAGGGGGGAGAGGGAGAATCAGAAGAGAAAAGAGGGAGAAAGAAAGATGAAGTGAGAGCGAGGAGTGAGAAAAAGACAGAGAAAGAAGAGAGCCGGGGAGAGAGAGAGAGAGAAATGGAGTAGGAGAGGAGAGAGATGGTGTCTGCACTGTGGAGGAAGAATCCTGACTGACCTCTGACTCTAGGTCAGTGTGTGGGGGGAGGGAGCGGGGGGTGTTGTAGATGTTCTCGTCGTCACACAGCGCTGCTGGGGCTTGCCGATGCCACCTACTGCTGGGCGGAGTATCATACACCTAGTAGACCAGGCACAACAACATGTCATAAGACTGTTATATACTTGTTATAAGCACAAGGTCAACGTCAGATATATAGTTCACATTGATTAACTAGGTTTGGAGTTTTTCCTGAATGCATGACTTGACGGGGAATAACTCTGGGGCCTAGTCATGACGAGATTGTCAGTCGGTCACCTGTTCGTCGAGGTTCTCGTCATCAGGATCTGCATACTCTCTGCCCTCTCCTTTCTTATTCTGCCCATTCTTCTTCTTTTCATCCGATGTCATCCTCCCATCCTTGCTCTCCTGCTGCAAGGGTACAGGAGTCGACTGGGGGGTGGAGATGGCAGGCTTAGAGGTGGACACAGGGGTTCCAGGCTGGGGCAAGTCTTTTCTGGTGACACCCCTCACTGGAGGGGCTGGAGGAGGTGGCTTACGGGCAAAGTTTGGTGACCTGGGCACTCTGCCTTGTCCCTGTCCTGGTCTGGCCAGCAAGGGGGACCCCCTGACGGGGGTAGCCGGAGCTAGCTTCCCCCTGGCGATGGGAGGGGTGGAGGGCACACCACTCTGACCTCTGGGGGTTCCTGGGATCACGCCTTTCAGCTGAGGTTTGGGGGATCCCAGTGCAGGGACAGGTGGAGTCCTGAGAATCCCTGCTCCCACATGGGTGGGGGTCTGGTACATCATCCCAGGGGTGCCCTGTGCCAGTTTGGAATGAGGGGTGAGGGGCTTGAGGGGGGCCCCCCAGTCCCCGTTGACCTGTGACGGGGTGAAGCTCTGAGTCTCCAGGATCCTGGTAGCGATGGGGGTAACCTGGGTCGCCACGGCCACCCCTGCTGCCCCTCCTGTGGGGGTCTGGTAGAACTCCTCGCTGGGCAGTACAGTACCTCTGGGGACCAGGTAAAAGCTGTCAGAGTGGCCTGCAGCCGCTACAGTCTCCCTGGGGACAAGGTAGGTGTTGTCCTCTGGCCCTTCTGGAGTTAGACCCACAGCCCGGGGCATCCCACTGGGGGCCAGATAGACATTCTCTGGGCCAGGGGCTCCAGTCAGACCCCCTGGTGATCTGTGGTGCTGGGGCCCAAGAAGTGTGGGGGTGGAGGGGGTCTGGTAAAGAGTCCCGGCTGAGTCTACATCTCTGCCTCGGAGGGAAGGCGAGCGCGGGCGCCCCGTCACCCCCCCGTCCCAATCGGGTAGGGGGCGTGTGCCAGAGCTGGAGCGGGAGCGTGGGCGACCCCCTACCTCGGCCTGTCTGAGGACCCCTGGTCTAGAGGCAACAGGCACCGCCCCTGGGCTCTGGTACAGGGCCTCCCCCAGGCTAGGTGGGGTGCGGTAGACGCCGTCTATGTCCTCCGTGGAGACTGCTGTGCGGGCCAGGGGGCCAGGGGAGAGGTACACGGAGTCTTCGCTGGGGGCGCGGCTAGGGGGTCGGGGGTCAGACCCCGGGGTGGTGTGGAGGAGGCGGAGGCGGTTGGCGGGGGCGATGCCCTGGCGCCCATGGAGGGAGCAGAGCCACCAGCCAGGACCCCCTCCCTGCTCCTGTTCTAGAACCATCAGGATGTCCCCCTTCCGGAAGGCTAGCTCCTCAGGGCTCTCTGCTGCATTGTCAAACAGGGCCTTCGCCAGCACCGTCTGAGGAGGGGGGGGGGGGGGGAAGAGGGACAGGGAAAACATATATAACACAGAAATATCTCATGACACAGTAATTTCTCCAAAATAAGAGATCCACAAAACACCCATCACTATCCCAGCGTTAATCCAGAGTTTTTCCTAATGAAGTCACGTGGTCAGGAAAAACTTTGGACACTAGTCATAGGGGGCAGTAATGACAGGAATGCACACACAGAGACAGCCTAACATCACACCCGGAAGCATACATCTACATGCTGACAGGACTGCACACAGACAAATGCATTGACTTGATGCCAAGAAAGAGATTGAGAATAGCTGATTGTATAACGGTTTAAGTGAATAGAAGAGCTAAAGATCAAGAGGGAGGAGCTAAACAAAAACAGTGTGGTGGCGAGAAAGAGAGAACACATTCAGTCCCATCAGTCCCATCATGACTAAACACATAATGATATAAGTGCTGAATCCCTATATACTTAGTTACTGCACACAGTACTTTCAGGGTGAGTAAAAAAGAGAGTCAGAGGAGGGAGGAATGATTGAAAAGACAAGAGGAGTAAATGGTCATGAGAAAAGAGAGGGACGGATGGAGGGAGAGAGAGGGAGGGGGGGAAGGGAGGCAACATCTGTCCCTAGTTTGGGGTTTAATTGCCGTCCCATGGGCCTCCTCTCATCTTCTCCTTTTCAAAACCCTAACCCCCTGGGGATTGGCTATAGAGACAAGCTGAGCCCTGAGCTGCGTTCAGTATGTAGGAAATTTAAATTTAAAAAAATGTAAAAGTCAAAGTGTCCAATGTTGTCTTATTAGAACACAGCATTTTGTTTTCAGTTGAAAAACGTTTTGCACTACTAGCTCTACTCTGAAACGTGCCTGCTGGAAACAGGGCAATGTTCAATTACTTAAAAACCGCATCCTTCATTCCCTCCCTTCCCCGAATGATGTAATCACTGATTTGAGAGTATTGGATGGGGACAACAAAAAGGTTCACGTCAGCCAATGGCCTTTCACCGATCTAGTTATGTCATATCAGTGATTCTCCCAAAGAAGGATGATACATTTTTAAGTATTCAAACATGGCCCTGGTTTGTAAAATAACTAGTGCCATGTCACCAGTTGGGCTCATTTCATCAGTGGCTGCTTACCCACTATATCTCATACAAAAAGTGCACACACACACACACACGATTGGTACTCACAGAGAGGGACATGTTTACTCTTCCTCAGACAGTGCTCCCGTCAGGACGTTGGGTCAGGCTCACAAACAGACAGAGTTCTCCATCTAGAACCAAGAGGTGAACTGCGGACTGCTGCGGAGTCCAAACACACGATCCGAGTTGTGTTCAAGGGAAACGCCACCAGCCTCCTTCAAGGCTGCGAGATGTCCTGCCTTCTTCACTCACCAACGCCCATAGGGTTCTTCTGTGTTGAGGGCATGATTGAACTGCTTCTTCTTGGCTCAGTGTTGTCGATCATTCTTGAGATTAAGATTAGAAAAGCCAGTTCGGCCGGATTGTGATGCAATCGTCATTTCACACTCCCGATTCCACTGAAGGAGAATCCTAGTCAGGGAAATGAGGAAATCGTTAGTGTTGTTCTCACTTTGTAAACAACATAGTCTAGATCCTTAGAGGATGTCAACATCTACCACTTGTATTTAGAGCCAATTCATAACTTCTGTCTTCTTACCATATCCCATGTTGTGGTCACACATCCATGATTTACAAGACTCACTACTGCATTCGACAAACAACTCCAAGGGTCCATCACAGAGTAAGATCCTTCAGATAAAAAGGCTCAACTGACCGGAATAATTTACCTATAGAAATCAGGGCATTTTAAGAAAGCCTTTTGTCAAATACTAAGAACAAACTGTTTTTAAATAATAGAAACATCACCATGTTAAGATATTTGTAAATATGTATGTATTATATACACTTAGTTTTATTAGTAGTTGTAGCATTAGTTTTTATTAGTTGTAGGCCCATTAGTAGTTGTACAACAACTTGCTATTCTGTTAATGTACTTTTAAAAATATTATTAGACAGTAGTTGGCATATTATTATTGTTACTAAGTATTGTTTGTTTAGTTTTTTCTCCCTTTGAACACTTGAAAACAAGCATCTCAAGAGATTTCATCCTGCAAATGCTACCCCAATGACAGATCTACAGTTCAAATGCAAGCGTTCAAAATATATAACAAGCGTTATTAGAAAAACGTATATCAAATAACGGTGGCAATTATTATTCTGTAAAAACTTAATTGGCAGCATAAAACTCAGAGGTTGCATATCAAGTTACCAGGCAGTTGGATCAGTCAGCCAAGACGAAATTTTAGACCATGGCATGGATTGACTCAGATGACGTAAATATTTGCTAACAAACGTTCGCTGGCCCCTTAAAGTTAGCACACAGCTCACCCGATCGCTGATAAAAAATAAAAATAAATGAATATTCAATATTTTGTTAGCTCACTTGGATAATGTGGGCCAAATTGTATCTAAATCGATGGAGCGGAGGCTAGCTTGTTACTGTAACGTAAACCGCTAGCTAGCCTATAGCCAATGGGCAAAACAAAAGGGGGCATGAAATCAGTTCGCTAACAAGCAAACTTCAGTCTGCATTCAAAATGACACTCACTTGTTGTTTTGTTCGCTAGCGTACTTACCCTTGATGAAATAGAAACATTTCATGCAATACTCGAGAAAAGAAAGACAGCTATCGAGCGTTCCCTTATTTCAGTTGAGGGAATTCGTGGCAAACGAGGTTTTTCTCGTATGTCTCCCTCCCGAGAAGGACTACGTAATTGGATACGACCCTCTTGCGGTAAAGCGCAACATTTTTGAGGATGGAGAAACCGAAGATTACAGCTCCGCCTTCAGCATTTCACTCGGGAGACTGGTGCTTTCACATACACAGATAGTTCAATCTGGGCCATTTTTATATGGCAAGGAGAGATACTGTAACCAACTAATTACGTTTAATGTAAGTAGATGGTAAACGCAATAAATTGTTATATGCTATTTGCTTTGCTGCGGGTTTTTGGATTCTGTTTGAATGGAGCACAGGCTGCCGTACAGACGAGAGTACAGGCGCAATGTCAATAGACGCAGTTGTAAATAAAGCAGTACACCCAGGATAGGACTTTTACTTTGGAGAAGTACCGGAAACGTCTTTAAACTCGTGTTTTTGTTCCTGTCTTCTGTCACTGGACGTAAAGGACTTTGCACAGAGGTACTTTGAACTTACAATTTGTAAACCAACAGTACGCCAAACCTTGATTATTGGTGTTACATGTAGCCGTTATTGATCAGAAAGCCAAAGGTAAGGTCATATCATTGTATTTTGAATTCAACATAACACTTGTATTCTTGCACAATTCAACCTTCACCTAATTTCTGCTCTTCATAACCGAGGTCTAGACACTGATAGCCACAATAAGGAGGCACATCGTGGATAAAGCAATGTAATAACTAAGGGACCTAGTAACTACGGCATAATGTTTTGAAAGGGTCACTTGTGGGTTGGCACCTGCATTTGTGTGTCTACTGTATGTGTGTGCACTGAGAAATCTTCTCTTTCCAGGTAATGCTGAGGTGTTTTGTTAGCAGGAGCCTTTTGACCAATCCTGTCGCAGGTCAAACAAGAAATATGTCTGGGGGCAGTCTTGCTGGGTCTCAAAGCAGTCTTGCAGGGAAGGTTGCCATAGTGACTGCCTCCACTGATGGGTAAGGAATAGCTGTGCCTACTGTTTTGCTGGGGATGTATTTAATTTGTTTATAGTGAATTGCCCACCTGCTCTATGGTCCTATGATGAGTTTTTCCTGACCGCTTAGCCTGACCTGGAAAAACTATGGGCACCAAGTTAGCCTATAAGCCATAACAAGTGTCTATGGAATAGGGGCCAGAGTTTTTCCTGGTCAGACCACACAGTCAGGGAAAGCTCTAGGCCCTATATATCATCCTTCTCCTACTGACTGTGTCTTCTTCTACTTCTTCTCTTTCAGAATTGGTCTGGCTGCAGCTCAGGCTCTCGGTCAGAGAGGGGCTCACGTTGTGGTGAGCAGCAGAAGTCAGTCCAACGTGGACAAGGCCGTGGCACTACTGCAGAGTGAGAAGATACAAGTGACCGGAACGACTTGCAACGTTGGGAAAAGTGAAGACAGAGAAAGACTGGTTAACATGGTAAAGAAAAAGCCTATACATGTTGCTCCTATTCCAGAAGGTGCACACAGAGTAGACATCAGTTGATCATCACGCGACAATATCGTATTCAAATGATACACCTTCAAATTGTGACCACCATCACACTCAACTTCAGCACAGTGACATTCCAGTACATCATCGATACTGTAGTTCCCACTTCTTGACCAATCACAGGCACAGCCATCAGTCACATGCCCTTACAGAAGGTCAGCGTTGTTATTTTCCATTCTGTTTAGACAGTGGAACATTGTGGAGGTATAGACATCCTGGTCTCGAACGCAGCAGTCAACCCTTTCTTTGGGAACATCATGGACTCCACAGCAGCAGTCTGGGATAAGGTGCGTTATGCGTCCAAGCATCTTACAAATGTTTTGAAAAGCAACTGGACCGAAAATCTGCCCCATATACTGAAGCCTTGATGCAATGAAATATGTTACATGTCTAACAGTACCACATTTCCCTTAGTTTAATGTAACAAGTTATTTGAAGTATTCAGTAAGTTGTGTAATAACTATGTGATAAGTATTCATTGGTTGGTTTTGGTTTTGGCAAGTTGGTTTGGACATCTGCTTTGTGCATGACACAAGTAATTTTTCCAACAATTGTTTACAGACTGATTATTTCACTTATAATCCACTGTATCACAATTCCAGTGGGTCAGAAGTTGACTGTGCATTTAAACAGCTTGGAAAATTCCAGAAAATGTCAGGTCTTTAGAAGCTTCTGATAGGCTAATTGACATCATTTGAGTCAATTGGAGGTGTACCTGTGGATGTATTTCAAGGCCTACCTTTAAACTCAGTGCCTCTTTGCTTAACATCATGGGAAAATCAAAAGAAATTAGCCAAGACCTCAGAAAAAAAATTGTAGACCTCCACAAGTCTGGTTCATCTTTGGGAGCAATTTCCAAACGCCTGAAGGTACCACGTTCATCTGTACAAACAATAGTACACAAGTATAAACACCATGGGACCACACAGCCATCATACAGCTCAGGAAGGAGACACGTTCTGTCTCCTAGAGATGAATGTACTTTGGTGCGAAAAGTGTAAATTAATCACAGAACAACAGCAAAGGACCCTGTGAAGATGGAGGAAACAGGTACAAATATAAAACAAGTCCTATATCGACATAACCTGAAAGGCCGCTCAGTAAGGAAGAAGCCACTGCTCCAAAACTGCCATTAAAAAAGCCAGACTACGGTTTGCAACTGCACATGTGGACAAAGATCATACTTTTTGGAGAAATGTCCTCTGGTCTGATGAAACAAAAATAAAACTGTTTGGTCATAATGACCATCGTTATGTTTGGAGGAAAAAGGGGGATGCTTGCAAGCCGAAGAACACCATCCCAACCGTGAAGCATGGGGGTGGCAGCATCATGTTGTGGGGGTGCTTTGCTGCAGGAGGGACTGGTGCACTTCACAAAATTGATGGCATCATGAGGCAGGGAAATTATGTAGATATATTGAAGCAACATCTCAAGACATCAGTTGATCACTTGGTCGCAAATTTGTTTTCCAAATGGACAATGACCCCAAGCATACTTCCAAAGTCGTGGCATAATGGCTTAAGGACAACAAAGTCAAGGTATTGGAGTGGCCATCACAAAGCCCTGACCTCAATCCTATAGAAAATTTGTGTGCAGATCTGAAAAAGCGTGTGCGAACAAGGAGGCCTACAAACCCGACTCAGTTACACCAGCTCTGTCAGGAGGAATGGGCCAAAATTCTTATTGAGGGAAGCTTGTGGAAGGCTACCCAAAACGTTTGACCCAAGTTAAACATTTTAAAGGCAATGCTACCGAGTACTAATTGAGTGTATGTAAAAACTTCTGACCCACTGGGAATGTGATGAAAGAAATAAAAGCTGAAATAAATCACTCTACGTTATTACAATAAAGTTGATTGTAACTGGCCTGAGACAGGGAATTCTTACTAGGATTAAATGTCAGGAATAGTGAAACTGAGTTCAAATGTATTTGGCTGAGGTGTATGTAAACATCTGACTTCAACTGTAAATGCTTAAGTATTCATTAGTTGGTTTAACCAACTATTCATTAGTGGTGGCGCAGCGGTCTAAGACACTGCATCTCAGTGCAAGAGACGTCACTGCAGTACCTGGTCCGAATACAGACTGCATCACATCCGGCCGTGATTGGGAGTCCCATAGGACGGCGCACAATTGGCCCAGCGTCATCCGGGTTTGGCCTGGTGTAGGCCGTCATTGTAAATAAGAATTTGTTCTCAACTGACTTGCCAAGTTAAATAAAGGTTACACACATTCGCATAGATGCTTAGGTATTCATTGGTTGGTTTAACATAGTTGCTTTGTTTACATGATCTAATGCTCTACTTTTCACTTCCATGCAGATCCTGGATGTGAATGTTAAGGCAGCCTTTCTTATGACCCAACTGGTGGTGCCTCACATGGAGAAGAGGGGGTGAGAGAGAGAGAAGATGTAAATAATGAAGTAGGAAGGTGTTTTGTGAACTATACCAATTACAATGTATGTGTTTCCCAGGGGCGGGAGTGTTGTGTTTGTGTCCTCTGTCGCCGGCTACCAGCCTATGCAGGTAAGCTCCTCTGATTTTCCCTCTGAATGGCTCTCGGGTCGATCGTCTCAGAATTTGTTTTTGTGTGTAGTGTTAATTTACATTAGTATGAAGAAATATTTTTTCAACGTGACCTTTGATTCCCCCCAGGCCCTTGGTCCTTACAGTGTGAGTAAGACGGCCCTATTAGGCCTGACCAGAGCCTTGGCCCCTGAACTGGCCCAGAGCCACATCCGTGTCAACTGTGTGGCCCCCGGCATCATCAAGACCCGCTTCAGCCAAGCAGTGAGGATCCCCTCCCTTTCTATCGTCATCTTCACCGGTTTACTCTCTTCATCTTTGCTTACCCTCTATTTCTATCACTCGTTTGGCTGTTGTTTTCCTATCATTCATACAAATAGGAGTTTTTGATCATGCGGTGTTCTTATTCTCTCGCAGTTGTGGCATGACGAAGACGTTCTGGACGAGTTCAAGAAGCAGCTTAGCATTAAAAGGTTGCCTTCAACTTCGTTCTTAGGGTACATCGTTTAGTTCAGTGTACATTCTTACCCTCAAGTGTTATTGTTTTTATGTAGTGTGTCCACAAATGTGTCTGACCCATTGTGACTGAATTGGTAGAATTTGCTTGTGTTACATTGAAAGACATGTTGCAGTGTTGTTGACGTCATATCTGTGTTTTGGCTGTCTTTATGCATGTTCACCGTGGTGGTCTGTTTGATTTGTTACTTGTGTATTATTCTCCCAGGGTTGGGGAGCCAGAGGAGATCGGTGGAGTGATCGCTTTCCTGTGCTCTAAGGATGCGTCCTACATCACTGGAGAGACCATCACTGTGACTGGAGGGATGAGCTGCAGGTTGTGAGACGTAGTCGGGCTGTAAAGTGTCAATAGAATCTGGCCACGCTGACTGACTGTGACGCTCAAAAGGAAACAATGCTTGTAATGTAAGAATGGACTGTAAGACAGGTAGATTTATTCTACATTGCAGAGAAATGGAATCCTCTAAGACTGTAGTGACATGAGGACACTAAGGCAGGAAGTGGACAGTGTTGACACCACTGCTGAGATTATTACTGACATTCTCGGTATGCTTTTCAGTGGGCTCTATACTGTGTATTGGGTTAATAACAAATGAACACAATGTATTATTACTACACTTCAAAGACTGTCACAGCACACTAAAGCATTTGAGCTCACAAGCATGGTCCAAATGTCTGTTTTCACGCTGTCCCACCATCAAGCCCTTAGGAACTATAACTACATTGCCTTAATAAACAAGAGTTAACGCTGTCATACATGTTTGATTATTGGACTTCATAAATATAGATACTGGAACTAGTAAATACAACATTTATTATACTATACACAATTAAATTGTAGTTCTTCACACTAAGACATTGGATGTGTGAAAAATAACTTATTTGGCAGATGCATACATTTCCCTTTGATTCATTATTTGCTTTTTGAAGATCCTGCATCTGGTTATTAGAAAAGGACAATTGAACTCTATATAAGTCAAACAAACTAATTAGCAAAACTCTTATCAATTTGTGCAAGTTGTTTCCTCAGTTATCAATATGTCAAGATATTCCTATTACCCCTAAAAGAAAATGTGTTGGCCAATTGAACTGACAAGTATTACAGCACACAGGTAGTGCAGTTTTGGTGACAGGTCAATCCTTTTGACTTCACAATAAAAGTCACCCAGGTTTTTTTAAATGCTTATTCCAAAGTGATTCAGATACAAAGAATCGTAAAACTCTGCTAGTCAGTCACTATTAAATATTTTCTTACAGTGGATGGTGAAATGATTTTGCCATGTCTAATAAACAGACCATATAAATTGGCATGACAGCACAAACAGATCTGGGACCAGGAGAAATGATTTTGCCATAGACCTGTGAATTATTGAGTGTCATCTGTGTCCGTTGCCGTGAGACAGGAGGTGGTGTCGGGCCATGCCGGGCTTAAAGAACTCCCTGAGGGTTGGGCACTTAGGTGTCGTGCTTGGACCTGTAGTAGGGCTTCACAAACAACTGGGGGAGACAGAGAGCACATTAGACTGCAGTGGTTTCAGGAACCATAGACTCACGAGGGCAAGCAAGATGAATAATAAAAGTTGCTTCCCAAGGCTCTACTTACACTGCCTTTGAAACTCTTTGTCGCTTCATCCTCTGAATATCCAATGACATCCTGTGTCACCGGTTACTGGAGAAGTTAACATTTCTAGATGGAAACGAGATGGGAGAGACGTAAGGCTTGGAATAACACTGTAATGGCTAGGCAACGATAACTGCACTGACATAACGTACTCACTTAACCATAGAATTGAGAGTACATGCATGCAGAAGTGAATGCACAGTTCCTGGAGGTGTAAACAGTGGAGTAAAAGTCCTACACTTCTGCTAATACTGGACATTTACAATAATGTGATGACACTATGTATTTTTTTATTATTCCCCCCCCCCCCCCAGTCGCTTCGGTGCAATTTTCACAAGTTTGTGATCACAACTTAGTACAAACCTCAACTGATCAAAACGGCAGTTTTCAAATCTCTAAGCACATTTTCAATTGACTTAAGTACAACACACAATTATAGGTCAATATTTTACCAAACACTTTTTCAGCTAGAAATACATGTTTATATAAAGCAATTGCCTTTCACAATGTCCACACTACTTTTAATATGATTCTCTTTTGTTAAAATACATTTCACTCTTACTTAATCAGACTGCTCTTAATTGATAATCACTTAACCGTTTGGTAAACCTACAGATTTGTCTACTACAGATTGCGAACTACATCATGAAAAGATATATGTTTGTGAAGAAGAAACTTTGTGTACAAAACATTAGGAACACCTTCCCAATATTGAGTTGCACCCCTTATTGCCCTCAGACCAGCTTCAGTTTGTCAGGGCATGGACTACAAGGTGTCAAAAGCATTCCTGATACACATGGAAAACTGTTCAGTGTGAAAAACCCAGCAGCGTTGCAGTTCTTGACACAAGACCACCTGGCACCTACTACCATACCCTGTTCAAAAGCACCTACACATTTTCTGAATGGCACACATACACAATCCATGGCTCAATTGTCTCAAGGCTTAAAAATGCTTCTTTAACCTGCCTTCTCCCCTTCATCTACACTGATTGAATTGACATCAAAAGGGGATCAAAGCTTCACCTGGTATGACGATCATGAAAACAGGTGTTTGTAGCGTTTTGTACAAATTAGGAAAACATCCCCATGAGCGTGCCACCATCCTTCAGGCCATGGATGAGGTATGCAATGACATTAATCCAGACCTACAGAACGTCAGGCTTGGATTCACCATATCAAAAGGTTTATCCCCAGGTGCATGAACAATGAGACAGTTACTGTGACGTCAATAAGAACCTAAAGTATGACCAATGGGGACATTTACTGTCATGTTAATGAATACCTAAGGTATGCCCAATGAGGATATTCACTGTGATGTCAATGAAAACCTAAAGTATGACCAAAATTCTCAAGACAGGCTTGATGCAAACTAGTGGTCTGCTAAACATTGTTTCTTCCATGTGATTACAGTAGTACTTTTCGGGGTATTTTATTCAGATCCTCATTAGCTACTACTAAAGCAGCAGCTACTCTTCCTGGGGTCCACACAAAAGACACAGAACATTAATAGACAAGTGCATCACAAGGACAGAATTACATACACTTTCATAATCATGTGCAAACCACAAAAACAAAAATACAAAAATACAATAATACGGTGCGTTGCAAATAGGCTGATACTTTTTGCTAAAATAAAGCTACCTTGTTTCTATAGCACCTCTTGTAATTGGTATCCTGGGGTAAAGTATAGACTTTTTACAGTTACCACCCGCAATGGGTTTCTTACGGTAACATGTAATCTCTTAAACTTGTAGGCCTTTTGTTAGTTACCATTAGGTAAAATTAAACATTCCAAGACAGTTACACTTATGTCAGTTCATACAGGGCTCCACCTATTGTCCTTCACCCCAGAAAATAAAATGAACTAAACAGACATACAGGCTTCACTTCGCTTCCGTCACCCCTGCTCAGAATGAGCTACATTCCTTGAGGCTTGTTACAGTCTACCGCCCATGAAGGGTTATCTGAGGTACAGCGTACCGCCCATGAAGGGTTATCTGAGGTACAGCGTACCGCCCATGAAGGGTTATCTGAGGTACAGCGTACCGCCCATGAAGGGTTGAGGTACAGTGTTACAGTCTACCGCCCATGAAGGGTTATCTGAGGTACAGTGTTACAGTCTACCACCCATGAAGGGTTATCCGAGGTACAGTGTACCACCCACCACCCATGAAGGGTTATCCGAGGTACAGTGTACCACCCATGAAGGGTTATCCGAGGTACAGTGTACCACCCATGAAGGGTTATCTGAGGTAAAGTCTACCGCCCATGAAGGGTTATGAGGTACAGCGTACAGCCCATGAAGGGTTATCTGAGGTACAGCGTAAGAAAAATCTTAGCTTTAAATCTTAGCTCTTTGTGTAGCGCATCTGTACGTTTTTTTAAAAATGTATTTTTAAACGTTAATATATTTATCAATCCAGACGCTCAGATATTTATCAATCCAGACGCTCAGATATTTATCAATCCAGACGCTCAGATATTTATCAATCCAGACGCTCAGATATTTATCAATCCAGACGCTCAGATATTTATCAATCCAGACGCTCAGATATTTATCAATCCAGACGCTCAGATATTTATCAATCCAGACGCTCAGATATTTATCAATCCAGACGCTCAGATATTTATCAATCCAGACGCTCAGATATTTATCAATCCAGACGCTCAGATATTTATAGGCGGGAACCCACTTGATGATACGAGCCATCCAAAGAGTGAATATGTAGACCATCAGAAATGTATCACTCCAAGTTTTAAATCAACAAGGGCTTTCTGTAATGCAACCAAATCAGAATGCAGCTCTATCATAGCTTGATACAAGTCAGTGCAATGGCATACATAACCGTATCGTCTGCATTCAGAAGAATATGACAGGATTTAACACATAGACCAATATTATTTATATAAAAGAGTAAACAGAACAGGTCCCTATACCGACCCTGCGGCAATAGAGGAAACTGCAGTCCTTACTCTACTGAGGCTTTGCTTTACCATTGCTTTCTCTAAGCAGGTCCCGATATCCTAATGCCAAGGACACATCTTATCTTTACCCCAGCACCAGAGGTGCTCGGAAGGGAGATGCTACCAGCTATAGGTCAGAGGCAGTGTGCAGTTTTATTCATTTTTTTAAAGCTAATTTTGCAGCTTGCTTGAGTGATTAGAGATGGCAGGGAGTTCCATGCTATCATGGCTCTATATACAGTACTACTGGGCATTGCTTTGAGTTCGTTTTGACTTTAGGGACAGTGAAGAGAGCTCTGGTTGAATGTCTTGTGGAATATGAAATGTTTGTCAGAGCTGTATGTTAGTTGATTGAATAGACAGTTTGGAGTTCAACACATTAATATTTCTAAGAAAATGAGAAACGGTGCAGAAAATCGCTCCTCTACTTTAAGCCAGTAAAGCACAACATGCATTTTGTTGACACTAGCACTGTTGTACACCTATGTTGTAATGAGATCTGAACAATACATCCGTTATTTTTCATAAACGGTCGTGAAAGATGTCTTCAATCACATTTGTAGCATATTACATTCAAAGGTCAATTTTGAAACATGTGTCTTGCAGTTTCTGATATTGGATTAACTGGTAGTTAAAATAACTAAATTGAGAAGAGATCATAGTGTTGCGTTTTGGCAATGTTCATGGTACTTCACAATAAATGTATATTTTGGAGTCCATAATATATCTGCAGTAATAGTGGAATGACAGTGTTTCTCAGTACTACTTACCCGCCAGTGTTGTGATTGGCTGTGATATTCGCCTATTGATTTCTCCCAAAGCAGCATCTGTTATCAAAATGGGAAAGCCGTTTTGACTTTGTGGCTGTTATATAGTGGAAATCTGGTCAAGTGGCCAATGTAGAAATCGCTCTGTAATTTCCTGGTTTGCTCAATTGCAGTTTATGTGAGAAAACAAGCACCGAATAGTGTAGGGAATCATTGTACCATCTAAATCACTGACATTTTCAATAACAAAACATATATATATTTATTTATTTTTTACAGCTGTTTGAAGCTGGTGGGCCAAAACCAAGAGTAAAAGGTTCAAGTGAGAGTCTCCGCCATGTCAAGGGAAAAATGGGATGAGGTGGAAGTTTTGAATATGAGACTTTCTGCGTTACAAGTGTTACCAGTTCGAAGTTTTGTACGAAGCCTTTTGAAAATTCACCACATACTTGTGAGAATAGCATAAAAGCAATTTAAAAAATAAACTGTAGTACTAGTGGGTATTTGACTAGCCTGATTGCTCGATCTGTTGCTGATTTAAACAATTACAGTTGTGTGCCATCATTCCACTTACATGTATGAGATGATGAACGTATGGAACGATGAATGAACAACATCCTTTTACAAAAGAAAGCACGGCCAGATCTGGCAACCAGGCTAGTATAGGAAAGTATCCTTGGTTGTTGAAATCAGCATCTGTATTTATCTTACTCTTTGTCAGCTGATGCTGGAAGCCCCATATCTAGGGTCAATGACCTGTCACTCAACTTCCGTTGCCAGGTCGAAGGAAGCCGACATGCCGTTATCGCCGGCAACTTGGGCCTCTGTCCCCATAGAGAGCTCCCTTCCCCTGCTGTTGGTGTCCCGTTGCTGCAGGAAGGAGGTTGTGACTTCAAAAGAGCAGGGATGTCTGTTGAAGTCAGTCGGGGGATGAGCACCCTGGGTTTGTTGAGCAGACAGGCTGTGATGTAAGAATAGAGGCGATGGTCTTCCGGAACCTTGAGGTTTGCGATCCCCAACTGGACCAAACAGTCCCTAAGAAGGTCTCTCTCAGTCTCTCCATCTCTACTGCTCGTCATATCCTCCTCTCCATCTCTAACAAACTCCCCCCCACACCCTCTCCTGAGCACTCTTTCACTCCCTCTGTCTCTCACACTCCTCCTCTTCCTCCCTCTTCTCATGACCATGATCTCCTCGTCCTCTCCGGATTCCTCTTCTCTGCTTTTGACGCATGTATATTTGGACCTCTCCGTTGACTCAGCGTCCTCCTCCACATCTCTTGAAACCGATTGGATAACAACGTCTTCCTGGAAAGTTCTTGCCCTCTTATTGGCTGAAGCCATGACTGGAAGGTCTTCGTTGCAAATCCCGCCAATCACAGGTGCGACGGGCAATGACAAGTTTGTTTGTCTGTAATCGGTTAATGGGGTTAAAGACAGAGGACTTGGGGTGGAAACCAAGGCAGGCTTAGATCTTGATTTGACGCTTTGCTGCACTCTTCCAGAGGGAGGGAGAGAGAGTGATGAGAGGAGGTAGTCACCCATACACGGAGAGAGAGAAGCTGATAGGAGGTAACAAAAGAGATGAGGTTAGCCGATATGTTAAAAATCTATCCCAGGCGTTGTGAAATCTGGCTCGCGACTGCAATGTAGTCGGCCTGGTATGCGCCCTATGTAGACCCACCTGCAGAATCCAGGTGTCCCAGGCAGATCTGGTGCTGGAGCAGGGTCCTCAGGAGCTGGGGTTGGGAGGCAGCCTGCGCACACTCCTCCAGGACAGGAGGGGCAGCAGTGAGCCACGACACCGTCTGAGCCAGGTTGGGCACTGGGAGAAGCTGGTCCAGTCGGAGCAGGAACTCCCACAGCAGTTTCTCCAGCTCCTGGTCAAACTGAGGCCCATACTCTGACGGAAACTCCACCTGTATGGGGTAGACGAGAGGGGGACAGAGAATTTGAGATTTCCTCAGTGGATGTAGCCTCGTACGACCATAGCGAAACAGAATGTAAGCTTGCGAGACCAGGATGGTAGTATGAGGCTACAGTGACTGTCTCTAATTAAGATAACTTTATTGTTCAATTACGCACAAGGTCCAAGCAAAATATTACTTCCTTTTTTAACCCAACCCCCCTAAAAGACACACATACATAGTGTTTTGGGGGGAGAGGTGTGGGGGGCTGCCAAACTGGGTGCCCGGGGAGCTGTTGTTGTGAGGGGTTAAGTGGCTTGCTCAAGGGCACAACAGTAGACAATGCAATCTAGGATTTGATACCAGCAACCCTCCGGTTGGCCAGCTCACTTCATGACTGATATTTTTGGTCGGCCCCGGGATTCGACAGGACAGTCCTCCTGTTGCTGGCTTGCCTCTCTAACAGCTAGGCTACCTGCCGCCCCGAAAAGCTGCTGAGTCAAACAAAACAAAGCCAGTCTGACCTTGTAGAATAGTTCTCTCTCTGTGGGGTCTTTCAGAAAGCTTTCAACCAGGTCCCGGAGGTTGGTCACTGCTGTTTCAATCTTCACATCCTTTTTCTGCAACATAGGCATGCAGAGACATCACTTACAGCAAACATACTGTATTTCTCACAAAATCATTCCTAGGGTACAAAGCAGTGAAGTGATGAAAGACCATTCAAATACCACACCCATCTTGCAGTACAGAGAACTGACTGTCACTCACCAGGGCAGAGGACGGGTTGGGGGCACGGATCCTTTCCAGCTGGGTAAGGATAACCGCTGGATCTGGTGGGTCTGAGCCATTGCACAGCTCTAATATCAGCTACAAATGGCCAGAGACATGATAATTAAGGACTGAACAGTCTGACAGTGGAAGCACATACAGGGTAATATTCATTAAGTCGCAACGTAAATTGTAAAACAAAATTGAGCTTTTCTTATTGGACAAGTTCAGGTTTTCAACCATTTGGTGCCAAATGAATGCAACCCATTTTTACTACAACACAACTGTCTAAAGACTTATGGCCATGGGTCAACTATATCATCCTCCACACACACACACCCGTGATCTCAGCCCCAGAGCCAGCTTGGCCTGGTGTCTAGATGTGAGCAGGCCAGGGACAGTCTCACAGCAGGATGTCACAAACTCCTCCAGCGTCCCATAATGCATCACATCGCGTTGCTTCATCACCTTCCACATGGCAGCAGAGACCAGCCGGATGGGAGGGGCCAGGAGGCGTAGGGAGGAGAAGGAAAGGAAGATGTCTGAGGGGATAGAGGGGAGAGTAACGCGGAGCAAATAGAGCCTTTTGAGGTCAGTTGGTTTGATAAAATAATCTTTAAAGTCCCATGACGGTAGTGACATCCCATTACTGCCTATCACTTATTCATTCTTATTTCAGGTGTTGTGTATATTATAGAGGTCGACCGATTAATCGGAATGCCCGATTAAATAGGGACGATTTCAAGTTTTCACAACAATCGGAAATCTGTATTTTTGGACACCGTATTATTTATTTTTTAAATGTACACCTTTATTTCATCTTTATTTAACTAGGCAAGTTAGTTAAGAACACATTCTTATTTTCAATGACGGCCTAGGAACGGTGGGTTAACTGCCTCGTTCAGGGGCAGAAGGACAGATTTTTACCTTGTCCGCTCGGGGGATTCAATCTTGCAACCTTACAGTTAACTAGTCCAATGCTCCAACCACCTGATTACATTGCACTCCACGAGGAGACTGCCTGTTACGCGAATGCAGTAAGCCAAGGTAAGTTGTAAACTAGCATTAAACTTATCTTATAAAAAACAATCAAATCAATCATAATCACTAGTTAACTACACATGGTTGATGATATTACTAGTTTATCTATCGTGTCCTGCGTTGCATATAATCGATGCGGTGCGTATCGTTGCTCCAATGTGTACCTAACCATAAACATCAATGCTTTCTTAAAATCAATACACAGAAGTATATATTTTTAAACCTGCATATTTAGCCAAACTAAATTCAGATTAGCAGGCAATATTAACCAGGTGAAATTGTGTCACTTCTCTTGCGTTCATTGCACACAGAGTCAGTGTATATGCAACAGTTTGGGCCGCCTAATTTGCCAGAACTTTACGTAATTATGACATAACATTGAAGGTTGTGCAATGTAACAAGAATATTTAGACTTATGGATGTCACCCGTTAAGATAAAATACGGAACGGTTCCGTATTTCACTGAAAGAATAAACGTCTTGTTTTCGAGATGATGGTTTCCGGTTTCGACCATATTAATGACCTAAGGCTCATATTTCTGTGTGTTATCATGTTATAACTAAGTCTATGATTTGATAGAGCAGACTGACTGAGTGATGGTAGGCAGCAGCAGGCTCGTAAGCATTCATTCAAACAGCACTTTCGTGCGTTTGCCAGCAGCTGTTTATGACTTCAAGCCCATCAACTCCCGAGATTAGGCTGGTGTAACCAATGTGAAATGGCTAGCTAGTTAGCGGGGTGCGCGCTAATAGCATTTCAAACATCACTCGCTCTGAGACTTGGAGTTGTTATTCCCCTTGCTCTGCATGGGTTACGCTGCTTCGGGGGTGGCTGTCATCTCTATAGAGCTGCTGCCTATGCGGTCTGACAAAAATCACTATTTTAGTAGTTCTTCAAAGTAAATAAGGCTAAGATCATGCATTTCCAGGTAAAGATACCCCGAAGCAACTGCTCTCTTATTCCTCTCGATCGCACATTCTGTCTCTTCTCTCTCCTTTTCTGCCCCACACTAACCTAACATAGCAGGCATAAAAGAGAAACATACCGGAGTAGGCGTGCAAGGGATTGTGTCATTGTAGTTATTGACCGCATTTTCTGCATTAAATTATGTAGAATATTGGCCAGTTGGGAACTACAACTCCCCACTACATCGCATAGTTCAGGCTTGATCTGATTTATCTCTACAGAAACTGCAATGTGCACATTGAGCTCACAGAAAAAGAAAAAACAATTCTAATAATTGAACTGAAGTCAGTCAATTAGTTGTTTAAAAAACTAAAAATAACTGACATTTCGGTTAATCGCTCAGTACTAGAAGAGTGACTGGCTGTTAGCCTTTGTTGAGCGTCATGTTTAAATCATAAGTGACTGTTGAGCTTCACAATCAATTTTAGATCATCTTGGATGATTTGGACATGATGCACAAAAAAAAGCTAATATTGGATGGACCCATGAATATCGGCACCGCAAAAAAGTCAAGTAAACAACACTTTCCCGTGGATACCCTATCTCCACCTCCTACCGCCAAAAGCACCAGCATGTACAACCGGTAAAGTAAGTGTAAATATAATTTTATTCAACATTCTGGCTTTTAGAGACTATTGCATCTTTTTTTAGGGTGGATTCCCTCATACTGAAAATCCATGGAGTAACCATGGTAACAGTGCTGTTTTAAAGGGGAAGGAACCATTGGGTATTTTTTGTAATTTGGGCGAACTATCCCTTTAAAATAGTTAGGGTGTAATTAATCTTCCTACTTCACCTCAAATTCAAGTAGTTTTAAGCAACCATTTTCTATAAACCCTTATTATATAATGGTTGATAAAGACACCCGAATGTATTGCCTGGCTGCAAAACTGTTAGGAAACTGTCAATGTCACTTTGCTTTTACTAACACTGTGACTATGCGTCTTGTTTTAGGAGACTATTTGGCTACTGTACTGATATATCTAGCTAGGGGCAACCATCAGGTTGTTTGTTTAGGGCTGGCTAACACGCAATAGCTACCTACTGTTTCTTTGCAGTTAATGATTGCTACTCCTAGTGTTAGCTCACGAGCTGTAAGTGCAAAGAGAAAACTGTTGGAAACCAAAGACTAAAGTAATTACCCATTTCAGATGGCTTCTTAGTTGCCATATTGTCCCGTCCGAATTTAGGTCGATTTTTATACATAGAATGGCTAGCTAGCTTTAGCTCACTTTCCAAGCCAACTTTGTAGACAACTTTTTAGCTAGCTAGGCTAACAAAGCGTATCTGTTGAGATTGCTGGATAAGTTAACGACAAGGTTACAATAACAAATGATTATCTAGCAATACAAGCAGAAAACATGCAACGCTCGAGGTTGCTATCTGTATCTATTACACTGACTTTGGTCATAAGAGTTTGTTAATTTTAGGCATAAAAACACGCTGGGTTCTCCTGCTTTCTCTTCTTCAGGATTGGGTTGGCGGATCGCATCCAACTTAAGGTGCATACATCGCCACCTACTGTACTGGGAGTGTAAAGGCCAGTCACGGCCTCACTACATTAAATTGTCCTCATTAGTCCTGTTCCTCTAAGAAAGTGAAATAGAGCCCTAAAACTCCCACTTCCTTCTTTCAAATCTCCATATTTCCCTTCTCAGACTCTAGGACCTGAGAGGGTGATATGGCTGGTGACAATACTCCATGCAACTCCTCCGCCAAGAAGTCTTTCAGTTCAGTCCCAGGAACCGCTCTGCCGCATCCGCAATGATATCTATTTTCTGGAATTTCCTCTCCACCTTGGTAGTGCCATTAATCACCATAGCTATGAAGGCCACACAGTCCACCTTCTTAACATATAGGTCCTGTTGGTGAAAGGCAACCCCTGCAGCAAAGGCCTATCCACCACCATGACACCATGGAGTCTTTAGGAGTACCATTCGAACACTTAACAACCACTGCATATGAAATGCTTTGGGAAACCCGGATTTTGGCCAAATTCTCTTCTACCCTGGTCGGGCATTCCAAAGAAGCTTCATGGTTCCCACTACAATTGCAACATGTTACATTTTCATCACTTCTAAAACAATTTCCACATCTCCCCTTCTGCAAACACTTGTTTGAAACATGTTCAAAAGCTTTACAGTGACCACACTGCATTGGTCTTGGGGTAAATGCTCGGCCCTGTAGTTTATATACCCCAACTGCACTTGAGTAGGGAAGAAACTCCATATAAAAAAAATACAGAGATTTGACGACAGGACACGACACACACACACACGCGCGATTCATCCGACGTGCTTTAATCACTCCAGGAATATTATCCCCTTAACGGTGCCGTGTTCCGAAGACACGTCAAACTTCTCAATTCGGGACGCAACACACGTTCTTTCTGATCCTCAGAAATACATTAAATCTAAACAAACATGCCTCTCGTAATTCTCACAACCTTCAATTTACCCAGCACTTTCTCCACCAATTTGGATATCTCAAATGGGTTCTTCAAGATTGGTAATCCGATCCGCTTCTCCTCATTAATAACCCATAGTGCTACAAGATAAGGAACATTCTCAGCACTGTACGTTACTCCTTGATTCAAGATCCACATCAGCTTCTGCCATCTCTTTCTCCAAAACCACATTTCCCCCGCCTTCTCTACTTGCTGGATGTGACGTCTGAATGAATGTATAATCAAAGATTGTATAACTAAATGAAGATAGACCACCGTCTGTTGTTTCCAATGGGAACAGATGAGTCATAGTGGGCAGAACAAGCAAGGAGGTGGACAGAGTCAAACACGAGCTAGCGAGATCCTATTTGCCCGTTCTAGCCAACATCTGCATATTTCCGTTAGGGAACGCCTACTTTGCGCTCCTAAACAACGCCATTTTTTAAAACTTTGGCAAAGTCTAAAGTCTACAAAACGTAGTCCACTCTGTTCATAACAGATTCTAGTTTTGGAAACAGAAAAAACTGTATTGAGATCAAATGTTTCATCGATGAGAACATTTGTAAAATGTAGGCCAAAATCCATCTGTTCCATCTTCTCCCACTGCTCGCCAGTGGGATTCCTCTCACTACCTTATTTGCTAATGAGTGGAAACTCCAAGCGGAGGCTTCATATTTATACATCCAGTGAAATATCTGTCTAGCTGTTCTGTGAAATAATCTTCATGATTACCTTAACTTCACTGATAAATTAAAACAAAAGTCTGTGCTGATATCATGTAAAAAAAAATCCAACTGTAGATTTAATGCCATGGTGGAGTCAATGATATAGGCCAGTGTTATTCTCTCTCTCTCTCTCTCTCTCTCTCTCTCTCTCTCTCTCTCTCTCTCTCTCTCTCTCTGTCTCAATGAAATTCAATTTCATTTCAATTCTCACTCGCTCTCTCTCACACACGCATGTACACACACAGACAGAGAACTTTGCCCTATGTGTCTTGTATCTGATTCATCAGGGCAAAGTCTGTCCTAAAGAATTAGCTGGGTCAGACACATTCAGAATCAGAGTCGACATAGCACCAACGCTACCAAAACAACACAAGGAAAAACAGGAGGTAAAGAAGAGAGAGAAGGAAAGAAAGGGACTGGGATATGGAGTCAACATCATCATTAATAAAGCAAGTACACTTACTTCCTAATAGCTGTGTCTGGATAATGTTTCCCCCACACATTTTGTGTACATTTTTCAATCAATTGTTCTATATCTGAGTTTTCTGAGTTTTCTAACAATACTCTATCACTGTACTTGTAAAGGTGTACGCTGTTGAGTGCCAAGAGATTTGTCAAGAAGGCACAATGGCAACAAACCACTGGAAAACGTATATCATTGAGGGCTTTAATTGAAGTTGGACTGGCAGTTAGAATAGTAATGGTTTTCTGTACTTGTTTCAAACCTCTGTTGTCAAACAGACACTGTCTCCACCAGATGAAGCTATGATTGATCTGTCTCTGTCTTCCAATCAGTCTCAATCTCTTTTTGTATCCCTCTCAGCCCACACGGGGCCCTTAAAGCACATTATACCTCAACTAATCTCGGTTAACCCAGAACTCAAATCTTGTGCAATTTAGTCAGATCCTGAATGACGTAGTCTGTCCACGAGATACAATACCTCAGCAGCAGTAGTAAATATTACAGAACGCATTAGAAAACCATAGCAACATATCTAGTTAACATCTAAACATAGAGATACAGTTGTATCACTGTATCTGTTCTGCACTATAATCTTATGGTAGCTTTCCTAGGCCAAATGAAATGATGTGCAGTACGAATGTGTTATCTGTGTATCTATGGACTAGGGAATAGGTAGAAGTTGTCCCAAACCACTGATACAGGGTCAGGTTGTATATCCTCTTCATGGTTCAGGTTAAGATTGGTGTGTGGGGTAAACTGATCCAAGAACAGGGCAACTTCTAGCTTGATTCAGATCTGTTAGCGTGACAAATGTCAATGACTGTAGGCATTGGTTAGAGAGCATAAACAGAACTCGGACCAGGTTAGGCAAATTATACCTCAAGCTGGCAGTATTTGGCCTTGTGAACATCTTCTTCCTCCTTTTCCTCCACAGGTCTGTGACCAGGCGGGTGTGGTCGTTGGCCCCAGCCCCCCAGAGACCATTCAGGGTGTGTTCCCATGACAGGGGCACCAGGAAAGGTGTCACAGCAGCTACCCTGGAGGAGCTGAGAGAGAGGGTGAGAGAAAGAAAGACATGTTGATTTTTTTAATTTATTAAATAAGCTAAATAAAAAGGGGGGGGGGGGATATTATGAGTAAGGCCAGGAATTTTTCGGGACCATCTGACTTTACCAGTAAAAGCTCTGGGCTCTAATTATACAGGGGTTTCCCTAGTTACCACAGCCACAAAGTCAAGATGGCCTATATCGTAAAAATGTATGAAAACAAAAAGTCGCTTTTTGGTCTTCATTTAAGGTTAGGGTTAGGCATAAGGCTAGCAGTGTGGTTAAGGTTAGTGTTCAGGTAAGGGTTAGGTTTAAAATACAATTTTAAGAAGAGACATTTGGGGGCGTTTATCACTTTATGGCTGTGCTAATTAGTAACGACCCAAGCAAGGCCAGATCTGGGACAATAATAGATGCCATTTAGCAGACACTTTATTCCAAAGCAACTTACAGTCATGCATGCACTTATTTTACCTATGGGTGGTCCCAGGAATCAAACCCACTACCCAGGCGTTACACGTGCCATGCTCTACCGACTGAGCTACAAAGAACCATGGAGTGAATGCCAAAGGAGAATGTAATTGTGCCTACAAAATACCCACACTGTGTCTGTCTGTCCTCTGAACATGTCTCTCTGTTCTGCTTCCCCAGGTGTGTCAGGCCCTGATGCTATGCCTGTCCAGTCTGGCTGTGGTGCTAGTGTGTGAGGAGGACGGGACAGTGGTAGACTCTGAAGACTTCCTGATGTATCTGCCCGACAACACTGTCCTCATGGCCCTGGAACCTGGACAGACATGGAAACCTCCTCCGGTGGGTTTGACACTGTCTGTCTCTGTCGTGATCTGGACATGATCATTTGTTTCGTCTGACCTGTGTTAGTGATTGGACAGTATGTGCAGGTATATACACCCATGTCTGCTGCCAAGTGAGATGAGTAGGGCCCTGAGTTTTTCCTCTAGGCCTATCAAGTGACCTGAGCCTGTATCCACAAAGCATCTCAGAGTAGTAGTGCTGATCTAGGATCTGTCCATACAATCTTATTCATTCTGATCTGAAAGGCAAAGCTCATCCTGGTCTGCCCTTCTACTCTGAGTCGCTATGTGGATATGGGCCCTGATCAGGAAAATATTAAATGCCCAGAGTTTTTCCTGGTTCGGTTACACGGTGACACCGACCATGTCGCTGTCTCTCACCTTGCCCCATATCTTACTCTAACCCCACAGGGTGCAGTGCTCTCCAAAGGCCAGGACCCTAACCAGTCGCGGACAGGAAAAGACATAGCCCGGGTGACCTTTGACCTGTACCGGCAGAACCCCAAGGATGTGTTTGGCTCCCTGAATGTGAAGGGTACATTCTCAGGCCGGTACTCCGTCAGCGCTGACTTCCAATGTCTGGGGCCCAAAAAAGTCCTCAGGTAAGTGGAGAGGAAGGGGATGTGAGGACGTCTCCAGCCTGCTGAGATGTACAGTGCATTTGGAAAGTATTCAGACCCCTTGACTTCGTACACATTTTGTTACCATACAGCCTTATTCTAAAATGGTTTGTTTTTTAATCCTCATTAATCTACACACAATACCCCATAACGACAAAGCAAAAAATGTTTTTTTGAAATTTTAGCAAATTGATTAAAAATAAAAAACAGAAATACCTTATTTACATAAGTATTCAGGCCCTTTGCTATGAGAATCGAAAATGCATCCTGTTTCCATTGATCATCCTTGAGATGTTTCTACAACTTGATTGGAGCACCTGTGGTAAATTCAATTGATTGGACATGATTTGGAAAGGCTAACACCTGTCTATATGCATGTCAGAGAAAGAACCAAGCCATGAGGTCGAAGGAATTGTCCGTTGAGCTCCGAGACAGGACTGTGTCGAGGCACAGATCTGGGGAAGTGTACCAAAACATTTCTGCAGCATTGAAGGTCCCCAACAACTCAGTGGCCTCCGTCATTCTTAAATGGCAGAAGTTTGGAACAACCAAGACTCTTCATAGAGCTGGCCATCTGGCCAAACTGAGCAATGGGGGGAGAAGGGCCTTGGTCAGGGAAGTGACCAAGAACCCGATGGTCACTCTGACAGAGCCCCAGAGTTCCTTTGTGGAGATGGGAGAACCTTACAGAAGGACAACCATTTCTGCAACACTCCACCAATCAGGCCTTTATGGTAGAGTGGTCAGACGGAAGCCATTCCTCAGTAAAAGGCACATGACATCCCGCTTGGAGTTTGCCAAAAGGCACCTAAAGGACTCTCAGATGAGAAACAAGATTCTCTGGTCTGATGAATCCAAGATTGAACTCTTTGGCCTGAATGCCAAGCATCACATCTGGGGGAAACCTGGCACCATCCCTACAGTGAAGCATGGTGGTGGCAACGTCATGCTGTGGGTATCTTTTTCAGCGGCAGGAACTGGGAGAAAAGATGAACGGAGAAAAGTACAGAGAGATCCTTGATGAAAATCTGCTCCAGTGTGCTCAAGACCTTAGACTGGGGCGAAGGTTCACCTTCCAACAGGACAACAACTCTAAGCACACAGCCCAGACAACACAGGAGTGGCTTCGGGACAAGTCTCTAAATGTCCTTGAGTGGCCCAACCAGACTTGAACCTGATCAAACATCTCTGGAAAGACTTGAAAATAGCTGTGCAGCAACACTCCCCATCCAACCTGACAGAGCTTGAGAGGATCTGCAGAGAAGAATGGGAGAAACTCCCCAAATGTAGGTGTGCCAAGCTTGTAGCGTCTTACCCAAGAAGACTTTGGCGAGCGTAGCCTATTGGCAGCGTAGCCTAGTGGTTAGAGTGTTGGACTCGTAACCAAAAGGTTGCAAGATCAAACCTCCGAGCTGACAAGGTACAAAATCTGTTCTGCCCCTGAACAAGGCACTGTTCCTAGGCCGTCATTGAAAATACGAATTTGTTCTTAACTGACTTTCCGAGTTAAACAAAGGTAAAATGTAAAAACAATTGCTGCCAAATGTGCTTCAACAAAGTACTGGGTCTGAATACTAAATGTGATATTTCAGTTTAATTTAATAAATTAGCTCAAATTAAAATTAAACGGTTAGTGCTTTGTCATTATGGGTTATTGTATGTATTGATGGGGGGGGGGACTATTTAATCCATTTTAGAATAAGGCTGTAATGTAACAAAATGTGAAAAAAGAGAAATGGTCTGAATACTTTCCAAATTCACTGTATCTGTAACAATGGTAATTCTCCCCTCTGACTCACTCACTCTCCTTCTTTCTCCCTCTCTCCTTCTCTCTCTCTCTCCTACTTCCTGTCACTCTCTCTCACTCACCCCCCCTCTCTTTCTCCCTCTCTCCTTCTCTCTCTCACTCTCCTACTTCCCGCCACTCTCTCTCACTCACCCCCCCCCTCACGCTCTCTCTCCTTCTTTCACTCTCTCGCCTTCTCTCTCTCCTACTTCCCGTCACTCTCTCTCACTCACCCCCCCTCTCTCTCTCCCACTTCCCGACTCTCACTCTCTCTCTCTCCCTTCCCTCTCAATTTTTATTTAACCTTTATTTAACTAAGCAAGACAGTTAAGAACAAATGATTATTTACAATGACGGCCTACCCCAATTCAATTTAAAGGCTTTATTGGCATGGGGAACATATGTTTACTTTGCCAAAGCAAGTGAAATAGATAATAATCAAAAGTGAAAAGAACAATAAAAAAATGAATAGTAAACATTGCACTCCCAAAAGTTTCAAAATAATGTATAAAAGGGAAAATAAATAAACATAAAAATGTTTGTTCTTCACTGGTTGCCCTTTTCTTGTGGTAACAGGTCACACATCTTGCTGCTGTGAAATTACATGTTGAAACTTGAAATCCTATCTTAACCTGATACCTGTTTGAGGTGACGATCTCTCTCTCTTTCCCACTTCCTGTCACTCTCTCTCTCTCACTTACTCTCTCTCTCTTTCCCACTTCCTGTCACTCTCTCTCTCTCTCTCTCTCTCTCTCTCACTTACTCTCTCTCTCTCTCTCTCTCTCTCTCAGAGAGGCCCTCCGCATGGCCTCCACCCTCCTCCAGATGGCAGGTCACATGTTGATCACCTCAGCCAATCTGATCAAGCGGATAATCGAGGGAGCAGAGTTCTGGCAGCCTCAGAGGGTGGAGGCCACAGAGTACTGGCACTAAGGCAGGACTGGGACCGACCGCTCTCTAATGACCAAATCAATCCTAACTTGAGTGTATGTTTATGATTGAGTTATGCAAGGTTGTGAGTTGTGATCAAACAGGAGGATAATGACACATTGTTTAGATTTTCTATAAGGTTAGTTGTAAAATAGGACTTATCTTTCTCTAACAATTCTGAGAATGTACCACGAAGTCCACAAATAGAAGCAATTCATTTTTAAAAACTGAGTATGCATTATTTTTCACTTTCTTTGTAGTTTCTAATCACTGTCTCATCTTGTGTGTAATAATATCTTTCATTTGCTACATCCACTCAGTCCACTGTCAGAGACACCCACTTGCAGAACAAGGAGAAACAGTGCTGTTCATTCATAGAAGGGTATGAGGAAACCTGACCAGCACTTGAGGAACCAATACGATTTAACATGAGCCTTTAGTTGCTCTACCTTTAATTAGGCTATATATAAGTTAATTACTTTCTTACTTATGACCACACAAGATCTGCCAAAAGGCAAGGACACAGACTGCATAAGCACAGTATGAGGTCAGATAGTGAATATACTGAGTAACATTACCAACAACATTATCAAATATTAAACTGGTACCAGCCGGTTACTCAAACCTGCACCTTAGAGGCTGTTGTCCTATATACATAGACATGGAATCACTGGTCACTTAAATGATGGAACACTGGTAACTTTAATAATGTTTACATACTGCTTTACTCATTTCATATGTATATACTATATTCTATTCTAATATATTTTAATCAATACCACTCCGATATTGCTCGTCCTAATATTTATATATTTCCTAATTCCATTATTTTGCTTTTAGATGTGTCTATTGTTGTGAATTGTTAGATATTACTGCACTGTTGGAGCTAAGAACACAAGCATTTCGCTACACCCGAAATAACATCTTCTAAATATGTGTATGTGACCAAATAAAATTTGATTTGATTTGATCCGTTCTGTTTAAACAACGGTTGCATCCCAATAATCTTTCTCCCGAAGTGAGCACTTGTTCACTTCCCTTCATGGATTTGAAAGAAAATGACTGGCACTCCAAGTACATCAATCCAATGCTTTACATTTCGTGGGGAGTAGCGAACGCTTCAGGAGGAAGGAGAGATTATTGGAACGCACTCATGGACATATGCTGTCGCTAGTTTCCCCAATTCTTTACACGCTGAACATATCAAACAAGGAACATCAATGCAATGACATAGTTAGAAACTTCCAAGCACAAACCTGTGAAAGAGCTTGAAACATGAATTGACATTTGAATTAGGAACCATGTGAACAGGAAGTTAGTAGTGCTAAAATGACAGCAGACTGTAGAACTTCATCATAAACATAATCAACAGCTTGTAACATACAACAGAATGCTGTCTTATTCGTGACAACTCCTAACATGTAGCCTAACAGTCCATCTTCAGCACCCTCCAGGCCTCTCCAGTAAAATTAGAGCAGGGGAGTGTCTCAATACTCATGGCTTCCTTTTCCATCGTCACTTCAAGCAGGTAAAAGGATCAGAGACATAGGCTTTAAAGTTTCAACATTCAATTGCACCTGTTAGGTCATGCCAGATCAGTGCTCGCAAAGGAGAGAACAAAACAAGGAGAGGAAGCCTCTTTACACTATTGAAATTTACCCCAAGTCTGTTCCAATGGTCACTTCTGCTTCACGCCCATTCACAAGGTTCCACGCACCTGCTCCCTCCTTCCTACCAACCTCCCCATTAGCACTTGGTGGGCACCACATGTGACTGCAGAAGCAGACTGGGTTCTTGTTGCAGGAATAAAATTCCTCTGTTTTAATACCCAATTAAAATCAAACACTCTGTCAATTCATAATAATTTGTATGACCCTTATTTGTATAAAATGGACAGAGCCCAGTCTTAAAGTCAACCAGCAGCGTTTTTTCATGAGAGTACTGCCCATTACACATTTTACCACAGGTTATAAACTGAAAATGACGTCATTCGTTTTAGTACTAGCCCGTGTCATCTCCGCTCCAGTACAATGGCTGTATGGTTCTCACATCGTCTCTCCCTATTAAGATAATATATGACCGAGCCAAGGCCAGCTTGTGTAGATAAGCCTTCTAGCCAGTCTGGCTATAAGTTCATTCATTTCTACCAAGGAACAGACAGTCATTGTTCTAATTCTTGATTATATTTACACACATTATATTCAGTACTAGGATTAAAAAGAAAATTCATACATATACAGTAACATAATAGTATTCTGATTAGTACATATACAGTAACATAATAGTATTCTGATTAGTACATATACAGTAACATAATAGTATTCTGATTAGTCAGTCCTGATTGAAATGTATACATAATTAGTCATCATTGATAAAAATTCCCTTAACAGTTCTGTCTCAGGAGCTCCAGCTGGGCCATGGTCTTGTTCTTCGGCCACGGGCCCATTTCGAAAGCTTGTTCCTCTCCGTGGGTTGTTTATGAATGTTGTGATCCCCACCCCTTTCCTCTCCTCCTTCAGTTTGCGGAATTCTTGCCTTTCTCTTTGCATCGCTTAACTCCAGATCTGGTCTTGTGTTTTCTTCTTCATATTTTTCTTCTTCTGTACTTCAGGTGGTTCTATCTCTACTTTCTTCCCCTCCAAGCTTGACTTATTCTGGTGGGTGGTGTTAGCAGGGTTGTCATGGTTACCATTGCAGCTGCAGTATATGATCTCGACATCATCTGCCTGAGAAACCATTGTCTTCTTCGGTGGTGGTCTGTCCATGCTGTCACGTTGTGGTGGCAGTGGTTGTGTCAGATGCTGAATGAGCTGTCTGTGACAACAGGAGACCATTGGGCTGTGACCCAGTGGAAAGCGCGAGAGAAAAAGCATTGGTTACAGAACCACTTGCGGATGTACTTCATGTGGAGCCTGGTGAGGGCCTGCAGACGATGGGGCTCCTTCTTCAAAGGCTTTTTGTTATGATCGAAGCTCCACCACAGCATAGACCTGATAGAGCGTGTCGGGTTTGACGTTGTTTTCATGGGCTTTGTCTCGGTTTTCTAGGTGTGGCTGTGGGGGGTGCCACTGAGCGCGGAGGAAGTGGAGGGCTTTGGGGCCCTGCAAGAAAAGAGACTGGTGAATGTTCCCTCCTGTTACTCCCGTCATCCTCCTTACTGAGGCGAGGCACCTCCAATACCTTCTCTTTCTCATTTTTGTCTTTCTCCTGCGTCTGGTTTGGTCTGCAGATCTTTCTGCGTGCCTCGCAGATCTCCTCTGTATCCCAGCTGATCCCGTAGCACAGCCGCTGGACCATGAACCACACCCTGACCTCAGATATAGACAAGAAAATATTCTATTGGTTGTTTTCACCAAAATGTGCATCGTGTTATTAAAACTTGTCAATGAAACTAATTACAGGACAGCACATACAAAAACACACAGAATATATAGAGGAGTGGTTGCCCTGATACATGGTTGCTGACCCCTAATGGCTGCTGTAAAAAGCTGCTAATGGAAAGATGCTGAGCAAGGACAACGCATTGGTAGTTTTCCCACGCTATCTCGAAGTCAACTCGGAGTGAATGCCCTACTCGCTTCCCACAGCAGGCCTTGAGGGAGGGAAGGGATCTGGGCCAGGGAGGGAGGCCGGGCATGGTGGTGTTGGCATTGGGGCGGCAGGTAACCTAGTGGTTAGAGCGTTGGACTAGTAACCAAAAGGTTGCAAGATCGAATCCCTGAGCTGCCAAGGTAAAAATCTGTCGTTCTGCTCCTGAACAAGGCAGGGGCAGAACTGTTCCTAGGCTGTCATTGAAAATAAGAACTTGTTCTTAACTGACTTGCCAAGTTAAATTATAAACCAATTGGGGTGGCTGATCTGTATGTTAGGAGAGCTAACTCAGTCTTCTTTTGGTCATCACCGAACTCCTACTATGATGAATATAGAATGTAATATAGGCTACTGCCGGATGTACAATAAACAATGAAGGTGTTATTAGGGGTTCAGGAGTGAAGCTGGTGAAACCCTGTTGTATTTGTTTTGGTTCATTATTATTATTATACCGGTTCCGCCGATTTACTGAAATAATTCAAATTCCTGTGAGATAATAAGGCCTGGAGGGACCCAAATGTGCATGATGGTAAATTTAACCTTTATTTAACTAGGCAAGTCACTTAAAACACTACTCCTCTGGAACCCAATGACCAAACTTAACAAGTGGCATCTACAGACCAAGGTCTCTCAGCGCTATCTTTTCCAGGCCAAAAACAACATTGACCTAAAACATTCACGTGGTCTCGCACACAAATCCCTATAAATCAGTTAAAATCAAATCAAATTGTATTTGTCACATGAGCCGAATACAACCTTACAGTGAAATGCTCACTTACAAGCCCCTAACCATCAATGCAGTTTAAAAAAAGATGAATAAGAATAAGAAATAAAAGTAACAAGTAATTAAAGAGCAGCAGTAAATAACAATAGAGAGACTATATGCAGGGGGTACCGACACAGAGTCAATGTGCGGGGGCACCAGTTAATCAAGGTAATTGAAGTAATATGTACATGTAGCTAGAGTTATTAAAGTGACTATGCATAGATAATAACAGAGAGTAGCAGCGGTATAAAAGGGGGGGGGGGGGTGGCGGCAATGCAAATACTCTGGGTAGCCATTTGATTAGATGTTCATTAGTCTTATGGCTTGGGAGTAAAAGCTGGGTGGCTGGAGTCGTTGACCATTTTTAGGGCCTTCCTCTGATACCGCCTGGTATAGAGGTCCTGGATGGCAGGAAGCTTGGCCCCAGTGATGTACTGGTGCAACTGTAGAACCTTTTGAGGATCTGAAGACCCATGCTAAATCTTTTCAGTCTCCTAAGGGGATATGGGTTTTGTCGTGCCCCCTTCACGACTGTCTCGGTGTGCTTGGAACATGTTATATTGTTGGTGATGTGGACACCAAGGAACTTGAAGCTCTCAACCTGCTCCACTACAGCCCCATCGATGAGAATGTGGGCGTGCTCGGTCCTCCTTTTCCTGTAGTCCACAGTCATCTCATTTGTCTTGATCACGTTGAGGGAGATGCTGTTGTCCTGGCACCACATGGCCAAGTCTCTGACCTCCTCCCTATAGGCTGTCTGTGATCAGGCCTACCACTGTTATGTCATCTGCAAACTTAATGATGGTGTAGTAGTTGTGTAGGAGTTGTGCCTGGCCGTGCAATCATGAGTGAACAGGGAGCACAGGAAGGGACTGAGCACACACCCCTGAGGAGCCCCTGTGTTGAGGATCAGCATGGCGGATGTGTTGTTACCTACCCTTACCACCTGGGGGCGGCCAGTCAGGAAGTCCAGGACCCAGTTTCAGAGGGAAGTGTTTAGTCCCAGGGTTCTTAGCTTATTGATGAGCTTTGAGGTCACTATGGTGTTGAACGCTGAGCTGTAGTCAATGAATAGCATTTTCACATGGGTGTTCCTTTTGTCCAGGTGTGAAAGGGCAGTGTGGAGCACAATAGAGATTACGCTCCACACTGGAGATTGCGCTCCGCACGTCATCTATGGATCTGTTAGGGCGGTATGCAAATTGGAGTGGGTCTAGGATTTCTTCGATAATGGTGTTGATGTGAGCCATGACCAGCCTTTCAAAACACTTCATGGCTTCAGACGTGAGCGCTACGGGTCTGTAGTCATTTAGGCAGGTTACCTTCGTGTTCTTGGGCACATGGACTATGGTGGTCTGCTTATAACATGTTGGTATTACAGACTCGGACAGGGAGAGATTGAAAATGTCAGTGAAGAAACTTGCCAGTTGGTCAGCACATGCTCGCAGTACACGTCCTGGTAATCCGTCTGGCCCTGCGGCCTTTTGAATGTTGACCTGTTTAAAGGTCTTATTCACATCGGCTACAGAGAGCGTGATCACACCGTCTTCCAGAACAGCTGGCATGCATGTTTATATTGCATGATATATTGCATGATCCATTTTGTTTTAAGATCTGATATTTGGCAAGTGTGGTAAACAGTACAGAAGTAATTAGTCCTAGGTCAATGTGTCAATTTTTTCCTGGTGGTGGCACAGTGGCCCCTTAGCTGAACCCCAGCATTGCTGTTTGCAGCTATATTTCCATGTCTGTTTCCAGTGCTTGACTGGGAAGGAAATAGGTGCTGGTACTCATGTTGGGTGCCTGTACTGTTTATATTTAGGTGCAAGAACTCCACAATACTTTTAGCCAATATTTTATAAGACGTGCAGGATCTTATGCAGTAGAAAATAAGAGTTGATGGTACAGAGTATCAGTGAGCTCCTGCCCAAGTCAGGCACTGTTGCAAAGGTGCATTGGGTGGGCCTGGGAGGGTATAGGCCCACCCACTTGGGAGCCAGGCCCAGGCGATCATAATGCATTTTCCCCCACAAAACAGCTTTATTACAGACAGAAATACTTCTGTTTCATCAGCTCTCCGGGTGGCTGGTCTCAGAAGATCCCATGGGTAAAGATGTCGGATGTGGAGGTCCTGGGCTGGCGTGGTTACACGTGGACAGCGGTTGTGAGGCTAGTTGGACAAACTTCTAAATTCCCTAAAACGATGTTGGAGGCTGCTTCGTACAGTGGCAAGAAAAGGTATGTGAACCCTTGGAATTATTAACTGGTTGACCCTCCTTTGGCAGCAATAACCTCAACCAAACATTTTCTGTAGTTGCGGATCAGACCTGCACAACGGTCAGGAGGAATTTTGGACAATTCATCTTTACAAAACTTTTTCACTTCAGCAATATTCTTGGGATGTCTGGTGTGAACCGCACTCTTGAGGTCATGCCACAGCATCTCAATCGGGTTAAGGTGAGGACTCTGACTGGGCCACTCCAGAAGGCGTATTTTCTTCTGATGAAGCCGTTCTGTTGTTGATTTACTACTGTGTTTTGGGTCCTTGTCCTTTTGCATCACACAACTTCTGTTGAGCATCAATTGGCGGATAGATAGCCTTACATTCTCCTGCAAAATGTCTTGATAAACGTGGGAATTCATGTTTCATTGATGATAGCAAGCTGTCCACGCCCTGAGGCAGCAAATCAGCCCCAAACCATGATGCTCCCTCCACCATACTTTATAGTTGGGAATAGGTTTTGATGTAGGTGTGCTGTGCCTTTTTTTATCTTCACACATAGTGTTATGTGTTCCTTCCAAACAACTCAACTGTTGTTTCATCTGTCCACAGAATATTTTGGAACATCCAGGTGCTCTTTTGCGAACTTCAGACGTGCAGCAATGTTTTTTTTTGGACAGCAGTGGCTTCTTCCGTGGTGTCCTCCCATGAATACCATTTTGTTTAGTGTTTTACGTATCGTAAACTCGTCAACAGAGATGTTAGCATGTTCCAGAGAATTATGTATGTCTTTAGCTGACACTCTAGGATTCTTCTTAACCTCATTGAGCATTCTGCGTTGTGCCCTTGCAGTCATCTTTGCAGGACGGCCACTCCTAGGGAGAGTAGCAACAGTGCTGAACTTTCTCCATTTATAGACCATTTGTCTTACCATGGACTGATGGACATCAAGGCTTTTAGAGATACTTTTGTAATCCTTTCCAGCTTTATGCAAGTCAACAATTGGTAATCCTAGGTCTTTTGAGATCTATTTTGTTTGAGACATGGTTCCCATCAGGAAAGACTTCTTGTGAATAGCAAACTCAATTTTTGTGAATGTTTTTTATAGAGCAGGCCAGCTCTAACTGACATCTCTAATCTTGTCTCATTAATTGGACTCCAGGTTAGCTGACCCCTGACTCCAATTAGCTTTTGGAGAAGTCATCAGCCTCGGGGTTCACATAATTTTTCCAATCTACACCGTGAATGATTCAATTATGTATTCAATTTAGACAAGAAAAATGCAATAATTTGTGTGTTATTAATTTAAGCACACTGTGTTTGTCTATTGTTGTGACCTAGATGAAGATCAGATCAAGTTATATGAACAATTTATGCAGAAATACAGGAAATTCCAAAGAGTTCACATACTTTTTCTTGCCACTGTAGGTGATTTGAAACGTGTCTTGAAATATCCCATTCCATGTGCTTTTTGGCTGTTCAGACTGAAGGGAAAAGAACCGATTCTAATTGGATATACAAAAGGTCTGTATTTGAGTCGCTTAAAACTGTGAAGCAAACAAACTCCCCTGTTGATTTCAATCAGTAGTTGCGCACAAGCCGACTGCATTAGCCTAACTACTCGAACACACCCATTCCCAGTCACCAGTCATGACCAAATGTACATAGCAAGGCAGATTTTTGAGCGACATGACCAAATGTACATAGAAATGTTAAGTATAGACCTCCCATACTCATTGACATTAAGTCTAAGAAGAGATAGATCCATTCTATGTACCCTATTTCTAAATTGTCCCTTAAATTGTGTTTTTTTCATCTTGTTACTTTTGGTTTTGTACAACGGCATCTGACAGCTGAAAATACAATACTTTATTGAAAGGATATTTCACAATGCTTTATATCGTACAATGATTAGCTTGTTTTGTTACATGAACTGAAATCAGGAGAATCATTATAATTTTAGCAACCAGGAACTTTTGGTGGACTGACGCATATCTTGCACGAGGTGGCCTCAAACGTAGATTAGACCAGAGACAGAGCGAACAAAAGCAAACGAACCAACAGGAAAAAAGTTGAGATTAGAAGCATTATAGGGGCTACGAGGCTAGAGGTATTTTAGCATGCGAAGGTCAAGGACAACGCAAAGCACCCGATTCCCACCACCATTTGCTGTGGCAGCTTCAACTGATCCAGGGCTCACAGAAGACATGTCTGAGGGGTGCCAGGCTCTGCCGCTGCCGGACAGCCAGGCCATTGTTTGTGACTTATGTACAGAAGACAGGAAGCCAGCACTGAAGACTTGCATCAAATGTGAAATGTCCATGTGTGTCCAGCACTTTGGAGCCACACCTTTCAGTCCCATTTCTGCTGCAGACACATACTGAACCCATAGCACTGGGGGCTGGCGGAGTTGGGTTGGCCACCAAATGCCCCCACCACGTTAAGATTCTCGAGTACTACTGCTTGGACGACCTAACCAGTGTGTGCATGTCCTGCGCCATCGAGGACCAGCATCGCATCCACAACATGAAGACCCTGCCTAAGGCACACAAAGAGCTGAGAGAAAAGTTGAAGGAGGAGCAGAAGGCTTTGGCCAAGAGAGAGAACCAAAGCCTGAAACTAAGGAGGTGGGACAAGGAGCAGAGGGAGAGGTTGGCTAGCTCCAGTATCCGGCTCATTGAGGGAGTATCCGCCCTGCGTGACATCACCCTGAAGAGTGTCCAGAGTTCCGTCTCAGCTCGTGTAAAATCCATCACGACCTCTAAGAGAACCATGCAGGCTGCCCTGTCCGAGGGGGACTCCTTCCGCTTCCTCCAGGGGTATGAAGGGGTGCACCAGGCTGTGGAGAAGGCCCGTGCCGTGGGTCTGAGGAAGGGACTGGAGCCCGGGGCCGACCGGGACAAGCTGGTCCAGGAGCTACAGCAGAGTGGAGGACACCTCCTGGAGCAGACGACACAGCTGTGGAGTTCTCTGCTGGCTCTGGTCGACCCCGAGAACCACCAGGAAAAACAGGGTTCCCCAGGGTTCCCTCCCACCACCACGTTGACCTTTGACCCCAAGAGCTTGGGAAGGGGAATGTCTCTGTCCCAGGACCACAGGAAAGTGTTCTACACCCCCCTTGCCAAACTCACCACCCATACTCTTCTGTGCCAGGATAGCGGCTCTGATGCCAACCCTAGGTGGGTGGTCAAATTCTCTGAGGACTGTGATTGGACCGTTGGCGTATGTGACAAGGAGGCTGCTGGGAATTTCAATAACGGCCATGTCTATGCTCTGCGCTGGCAGAAGGACCAACTGAGCTCTGTTTGCACTCAGTACTATGACAGTATTAGGCGCAGTGACGGGATGACCTATACAGATAAACCTCCACAGGCACACGTCGATTCTCAGTTTATCTATCTTCCTGGACAAAATGAAGCTCTACCTGAAACAATACCACATCCCATAGAATTAGAAGTGTTCTGGGACAAAACCTCCCCACCATCTCTGTCCTTCTACAGCAGGGGCAGATATCACCAGAGGACGGAACTGCACAGAATGGAGATGGAGCATCATCAGGGTGACCTAACTCCCTTTGTCACCCTGGGAACAGGAAGTTGCCCAGTCAGTGCCAGACAGTATAGAGAGTACAGTCAACCAGAGCAGCAGTGGAGGTGCCCATGTGGAGAGGTCCATCAGATTCAGCAGCAGTCTTCCTACCACCAGCATGGGTCTTACCAGGCTTCTGAGTGCAAGTGTGAGAGGGTTATCGGTACGTCGTATATAGAGGTGTTTTGTCAGCTTGTGTAATGTAGGCGATGTCTTAAGTGTATTGAGTTCAGTTTGGATCTCCACTAGTGTGTTGTTGTTGTTGGTACTGTAGGATTCTAATGTGTGTTGGACTCACTGGTTGGATTTGAGTTTACATGTAAGGCAGGACTTTGTCTCCCCCTGTAACTCAAGTCAGCCACCTATCACAACGTTGTCCCAATGTTCCAAGAACTTTCACTTTTTCATGTCCCTTAATCACATTTTTCTGACCTCATTATTGTACAATAAATTATGTAAATAGTCAATTGACTTAATGTAAATGCTGATGTTTCTGTTCAGATATTTTCAACTGGGTCATTTACAAACATGTCTGAGAAGTACATTCTGATTTTCTTAACAGTTTGACATTTTAACAAACTGTAAAATTAATATCTATGCTGTATGTTGTATATATGGGTGGATCTTTAATGGGCATGTTTAGATTTAATGCTAAAATGAAAAATAAACAATTAACTCTAGAATACAAATCATACAGATTTCTCTTTATTGGTTAGAACTGACAAGACTGTAACAACAAAACAGAACGCTTACAAAATGCATAACACATTTTACTAAAAGCAAAAGATATAAAATGGAATTATCCTCCAAAACACTATGAAGTAAAGTAAATATTCCACCCTAGTGAAAACTAGTCAGTTACACACCTTAACATAATAATGCAGAGACAACATTCTCCTAAGGTAACTCTATACACAGGGATCCTGACATGTTGCAAGTTAGGAAGGTGGACTTTGTAGTGTTTGTCGCGTTGGTTATCTGCTGCGCAGCTCAAGCGAGAAAGTTGTAGAGGATAGGCAGGCATCGTTGTGATTGCGGCTGAATGTGTTTAGGGACCCAGGATTTTTGCGGCGGGGTTATTGCAGGGAGTCCTGTTTGCCTGTCAATGGGTGCTCCGTCCTTTTTGGCCCCTGAGCCTGTGTGGGGATGTGATTTGAACTGTGACTGAAGGAGTGGGATGGTTTTTGATTGATTTATTTGTTGTATTTTGTATGATGTCATTTTTTTTCTCTCAAAGTTGCCGGGATGTCACGTGTCCCACTTATTTCAGTACACTCGTAGCAACTTTATAATTGCGAAACGTCTATCCGATTAAATTAACCTCAGGTAGCAAATAAGCCATACATTTTTTAGTTGACCAAATTCGAAACTCTCATTGACCTCCATACAAAACGAATTTCTTGGTAGGCGAAACAAGAAAAAGACCCCAACTGTTGGAGGGAGACAGATTTTCCTTCGAGTTGGGCCTCTCTCTTCCTCTCTGGCAATTTGGGCTGCCCGACCAAATTGATAAATGAATAGTGAATTATATATCTGTCATTCTCGTTGAAAGGAAGCCTGAGAAGTGGAAGACCATCTATGTGCGTAATTTCTATGCTTCTTCCCGTTCTCGTATTTTTACTTTAGTTTTGGTACACGAGCCTCAAACATCAGAAAATACAATATTTTTGGTTATAATATATATTTTTTATCACTTTTTTTTTTAGATTGTACATTGCTTATCTATACTATTCATTGTTTGTTGTCACATAAACTGAAATTAGGCGAACCATTAAAATTTTATCAATAAAGGAAATGGTGGAGACATTTCTACATTAAAGGGGAATCAGCAGTTGCTACATCCATTTTTGGACATAAATTAATGCTATGTATCATTATTGAAGAATATAACTTATAAGTGCCTCATGAGCTTAGTTCAACTGACCAACCTCATCAGAACCCAAAATAAGCTTTTTTATTCCAATGTTTGTAAACAAAGTAAATATAAACAAACACTGTATAGCCTCAAAACATAATTAAAACTATAATATGTAAATTGATGGTCATCCATAGCTCTGTCTATGAATTTGAGTGGTTACATTTCTGCACCCAACTCGAATTTACGACTTCACAATCGGTAATTACCACCTTCCCACCTGGTTATGAACACAGCAATATTGTATGAGATTAATCTAGGAGTGGCCTCAAACGCAGAACAGATCAGAGACAGAGAGCAAGCAAAAGCAAACAGACCGACAAGTAAAACATTTAGATTATAATTATAGGGGCCAACGACTTTGAAAGGCTTATTGTCAGTAAGATTGAGAGAGGCTACTAAAGAGGTATTTTTAACATGCGAAGGACAACGCTAAAGCGACAGACCCGATTCCCACCACCATTCGTTGAGATAGCTTCAACTGCAACAGGGATCCCAGAAGTGAAAAGGAATGAGGTGTACAAGGTTCTGCCGGAGATCCAGGCTGTTTGTGACATGTGTGTGTATGACAAAAAGCCAGCATTGAAGACCTGCATCAAATGTGAGATGTCCATGTGTGCCCAGCACTTGGAACCGCACCTGACAGTGCCATTGCTGCTGCAGACACATACCCTTACTGAACCCATAGCACCGGGGGCTGGGGGAGTTGGGGCAGCCACCAAATGCCCCCAACATGGTAAGATTCTTGAGTACTACTGCTTGGACGACCTCACCAGTGCGTGCATGTCCTGCGCCATCGAGGACCAGCACCGTGTCCACAACATGAAAACCCTGCCTAAGGCACACAAAGAGCTGGGAGAGAAGCTGAAGGAAGAGCAGAAGAAGTTGGCCCAGAGAGAGAGAGAGATTCAGGAACTAGGGAGGTGGGATAAGGAGCAGAGGGAGAGGTTGGCTAGCTCCAGTGTCCGGCTCATCGAGGGAGTGTCCGTCCTGCGTGACAGCGCCCTAACCAGCGTCAAGACCTCCGTCTCAGCTCGCATAGTGTCCATCAATACCTCCAAGAGGACCTTGCAGGCTGCCCTGTCTGATGGGGACTCCTTCCACTTCCTCCAGGGTTATGCAGGGGTGCACCAGGCTGTGGAGAATGCACGTGCTGTGGATCTGAGGAAGGGGCTGGAGCCTGGGGCCGACCAGGACAGGCTGGTCCAGGAGCTACAGCAGAGTGGAGGAAAGCTTGTGGAGCAGATGACACAGCTTTGGAGTTCTCTGCTGGCTCTGGTCGACCCCAAGAACCCCCAGAAAGCACAGGGTTCCACCACGATGACCTTTGACCCCAAGAGCTTGGGAAGGGGAATGTCTCTTTCCCAGGACCACAGGAAAGTGTTCTACACCCCGCTTGCCAAACTCACCACCCATACTCTTCTGTGCCAGGATAGCGGCTCTGATGCCAACCCTAGGTGGGTGGTCAAACTATCTGAGGACTGTGATTGGACCATTGGCTTATGTGTCAACGTTTCTTCTTCTGGGAATACCAACGTGTTTGCTCTGCGCTGGCAAAACGGCCAACTGAGTTCACAGGCAGACTTAAAGTCTCAGTTAATCTATCTTCCTGGGAAAACTGCAGCTCAACCTGAAACAATACCCCGTCCCATAGAATTAGAAGTGTTCTGGGACAAAACCTCCAACCCACCATCCCTGTCCTTCTACAGCAGGGGCAGATATCACCAGAGGACGGAACAGCACAGAATGGAGATCAAGCATCATCAGGGTGACCTAACTCCCTTCGTCACCCTGGAAACAGGAAGTAGCCCAGCCAGAGCCAGACAGTCCAGTACCCGACTCCTTGGAGGTTTCAGTCAGTTAAATTACAATGAAGAGTACGGTCTCTATGGAGCGAACATTCAGCCAGAGAAGCAGTGGGGGTGCCCATGTGGAGCGGTCCATGATCAACCCAAGACTCAGCAGACTCAGCAGTCTTTCTACCACCAGCATGTGTCTCAACAGGATCCAATGTGCACATGTAAGAGAGTTATCGGTACACCGTATATGGGGGTGTTTTGTGAACTGGTGTAATGTCTACACTCTTAGAAAAAAAGTTGATATTCAAAACCTTTAAAGGTTCTTTGTCTGAAGAACCTTTGAAGAACCAGTTTTGGTTGCAGGTAGAACTCTTTTGGGCTCCATGTAGAAGTTTGGATCCTGGCTAGTGTTAAAAAATAATTGTGGGAAACTTTTTGTTGTTTTTTTCCAGTGAGGGGCTCAGATTACAGACAGGTGTGTAAACAGAAAGACATTCAAAAAAGACATAATAAATCATCAAAAGACAGTAGAACATAAAAACAAGATTACTAGTCAAAACACCAAACTAAAACAAATGGTTAATTAGTTCAAATTCATTCATTCATTAAGGAGTCTGTAATTCTTCTGTAAATCATTTTCTTATAGTTTACAACATTTTTATACATGGTCAATTATGAAATTACATGAGATAGTACACAACAGAGTACAGTTGATATATTATTGTACAATAAATTATGTAAATAGTCAGTTGATTTAATGTTAATGCTGATGTTTCTGTTCAGATATTTTCAACTGGGTCATTAACAGGGCAAACAGGTCTAATTACATCCTGAATTTCTTAACAGTTTGACATTTTAACAAACAGAACAATTAATATCTGTACTGTATTTTGTATATATGGGTGGATCTTTAATTGTCATGTGAGATTTAATGTTAAAATTATGAAAAATAAACAATGAACTCTAAAGCACAAATCATATGGAATGGTCTTTATTGGTCAGAAGTGAGAAGACTGAAGAAAAGTGGCATAAAACCTGCATAACACGTATGACTAAAACCAGATACATATAAAATGGAATTATCCTCCAAAACACTGTGAAGTTAAGTGAATATACCGCCATATGGAAAACTAGTCCGTTACAAGTACAGAATAATGCATAGACAGAGACAACATTCTCGCAAAGTAATTGAATACACAGTTGTGTTGGAAATTCAACACCAGGGACACCTGAAGTCAATATGAAATGAATCACATTTTCTTTATCAGTTAACTGGAGAGGTTACAAGAAACACATACAAACTACAAGTCTGCCACAAGTTCCGCCAGGGTGGTCCTTTCAGTTCTCTTATTTTCTGCTACACAAAAAGCTACGTAGGCATGGTTCATAGGGTTCCTTCCTGCAGGTGACTGCCTGTTATTGCGCAGGCTCAGTTTCCTATGAAACTGAACATGTCTCCTATCTTAACTTCCAGAACATATTCTGGGCATTCTGCCAATTGGTCTGAGGAGGTGGTCATAGTCATCTGCACGAACCAAGATAGAGTGAGAGGACAGTCATAATGTACCATTCAAGGCTATCTCTTCTGACCATAAAATGTTCCCTTACACAGTCAAGTACACTAATGTGAAATGCTGATTGCATGGACATTTTATATAGTCTCTGACTACATAAAATATTAAGAAAAGTGTGAAGTCAAGGTAACACTCAAAGCTGTTCTGTCTCCCTCACCTCTTTAGCCTATTTTAAGAACATACTTTGAACACATTCTGTATTCCACCAACAGGAGGAATCAAGAAATGCACCTGACGTTCTCCCACTGTGTGTAATTTGATTGACAGGGGTACCAGTGGTAACACTCAAGGCTGTCCTGTCTTCCTCACCTCTTTAGCATAACATCATTTGAACACATTCTGTATTCCCCATCAGTTTTCCCTCAACATACTGGGTGTAATTTGACTGAGGTACTAGTGTGTCTCTACAGAGCATGAAACAGATGTTTGACAGTAGTTTCACTGTATTTATTCCATCCTAGCTTTAATACTTGGTCCGCATGGAAATAACACAACTAACTAGCTATTGGGAAAAAGAGGCTGGAATACAATATCATCTAAAACATTTGCAAATCATTAAACTCACTTATTTAAGTGAGTTTGAAAAGGACTAAGAAATATCATTATAATTAATATTTTCATCAATTGAATATATCTAAAATAATAAAAACAATGTTTTTGGGATAAACTTGACCTGTACTCTTGATATGGTAAATACTGCTTGAACGACCTAACCAGTGCGTGCATGTCCTGCGCCATCGAGGACCAGCATCGCATCCACAACATGAAGACCCTGCCTAAGGCACACAAAGAGCTGAGGGAGAAGTTGAAGCAGGAGCAGAAGGCCTTGGCCAAGAGAGAGAGCCAGAGCCTGGAACTAGGGAGGTGGGATAAGGAGCAAAGGGAGAGGTTGGCTAGCTCCAGTGTCCGGCTCATTGAGGGAGTGTCCGCCCTGTGCGACATCACCCTGACAAGCATCCAGAAGTTTGTCTCAGCTCGCTTAAACTCCATCATGACCTAACTCTCTTTGTCACCCTGGGAACAGGAAGTAGCCCAGCCGGAGCCAGACAGTATAGAGAGTACAGTCAACCAGAGCAGCAGTGGAGGTGCCCATGTGGAGAGGCCCATCAGATTCAGCAGCAGTCTTCCTACCACCAGCATGGGTCTTACCAGGCTTCTGAGTGCAAGTGTGAGAGGGTTATCAGTACGCCGTATATAGAGGTGTTTTGTCAGCTTGTGTAATGTAGGCGATGTCTTAAGTGTATTGAGTTCAGTTTGGATCTCCACTAGTGTGTTGTTGTTGTTGGTACTGTAGGATTCTAATGTGTGTTGGACTCACTGGTTGGATTTGAGTTTACATGTAAGGCAGGACTTTGTCTCCCCCTGTTACTCAAGTCAGCCACCTATCACAACGTTGTCCCAATGTTCCAAGAACTTCCACCTTTTCATGTCCCTTAATCACATTTTTCTGACCTCATTATTGTACAATAAATTATGTAAATAGTCAGTTGATTTGATGTTTTACTTCAGATATTTTGAAATTGGTAATTTACAAACATGTCTGACAAGTACATTCAGATTTTCTTAACAGTTTGACATTTTAACAAACTGCAAAATTAATATCTGTAATGTATTTTGTGTAAATGTGTGTCTTTAATTGTCATTTGAGATTTAATGTTAAAGTTTAAAATAAACCATAAACTCCAAAACAAACTCTAAAACACAAATGATATGGAATGCTCTTTATTGGTCAGAACTGACACAACAAAAAGAAGGCTTAGAAACGGTATAACACGTTTTACTAAAAGCAAAAGATATAAACCAACTCATCCTAGAAAGCACTATGAAGTAAAGTAAATATACCCCCACAGTGAAAACTAGTCAGTTGCACACCTTAACAAAATAATGTATCGACAGAGACAACATTCTCACAAAGTAACTGAATAGCCAGTAATGTACAATAATATGAACTACAGGTTGCATGGAGATGCTATCTAGTCTAAGCCATTGAGAAAAGTGTGAAATATAAGTTGAGGTAACACTAAAAGCTGATGTGTCAGGTGTGTGCGTACTGGTAGCGAAGTTAGGTGCAGGAGAGCAGAGATTTGTGAAACAGGTGCACACTTTATTGAGGCAAAAGTACAAACAATACTCTCAATAAAGGATTTGTAAAACAGAGTCAATATAGTACAGTTTTTTTTTAAAGAACCCAACTGTTTTATAAAGTACAGTCTCTGTTGGCTCTTTCTGTATATCAGGTCTGTACATTTACTCCACTGAAGCTTACTGTCCAAAAGGACACCCAGATATTTATATTCCTCTAAAATTTCTATATTCTGACCACAGATAGATGTTGCAGAGGTAGGTGTTGTACGCTTCCTGAAGTCTATGCACATCTCTTTGGTCTTGTTGGTATTGAGGACCAAGTGTGATTCCTCACACCACTCTACAAAGTCACCTAGGACCGGGCCATGATGTTCCTTGTCATCATGCAACAGGCTGATCAAGGCAGTGTCATCAGCAAACTTAACAAGGTGTCTGTCAGGATGGGAACTAGTACAACTATTAGTGTACAAGATGTACAGAAGTGGGGACAAAACACATCCCTGAGGAGAGCCTGTGTTGGTATTGTGTATATCCGACACCTATTTTGACTAGCTGTGAGTGTTGGCTCTTGGAAGTCCAACAGCTACAAAACCAGCCCCCCGTCTAAGAAGAAGTCCCGAATGAGTCTCTGTGCCAGAATGTAAGGCTGGATTGTGTTGAAGGCAGAAGAAAAGTCAACAAACAGAACCCTGACATGGGATTTGGCACCCTCTAGATGTCTATAGATCATGTTAAGGAGGGTAAGAATGGCATCATCAACTCCTCTGCTAGGCTGATAGGCAAACTGAAATGGGTCGAGGAGCTGCCTCTCCATGGCCAGGGAGATGGTGGCTTCCCTGATTAGCCGGACTCTAATGGTCGACTATCCAGAGTGTGAACCGGGAAAGGTCTGTCCACAGGAATAATGGGGATCCCTAAACTAAGAGCTAACGATCTGTCGATAAAATTCCCAGCTGCGCCTGAATTGACGAGCTCCTTATGCTGGGAATGCAGGGAGAACTCAGGGAAACAAACAGGTGGACAACAGAGGACTCTGGATGAGAGTGGTGCAGACTCACCTGGGGTGACGCCAGAGTGCCCTGCCTGCGGCCTTGACTCCCAGAGGAACCAACCCTGCACCGACCGGCAGTGTGCCCTCTGTGGCCACAGATGGTGCACGTGAAGGCCCCTCCTCCAGCCTCCCTACGCGCAGCCCCTCCCAACTCCATGGGCACCGGAGTGGGAGTGCTGGGAGATAGAACCGACAGAGCCCCCTCAGGACGTCCACGGATGACCAGCAGGTTATCCAACTGGATGGACAGATCCACCAGTTGGTCAAAGGTGATGGTGGCATCCCTGCAGGCCAACTCCCGTCAGACGTCCTCACGTAGGCTGCATCGATAGTGGTTGACGAGGGCCCTGTCATTCCATCCTGCTCCGACGGCCAAGGTCCGGAGAGACTTCCTGTCTCTCCCAGCGGTCCATGGTCTGGACAATGTGATCCATCATGGCACCGAGATGATGTAGCATTGCCGCGTGTTCCTGGACACGTTCCTGGACTCCTCTGACCGGGGTACCTGCTCCTGCTGACTCCATGGTTGGTGTAAGATTCTGTCAGGTGTGTGCGTACTCGTAGCAAAGTCAGGTGCAGGAGAACAGAGATTTGTGAAACAGGCTCACACTTTATTGAGGCCAAAGTGCAAAACGCGCAAAACAGTCACCAGAATTATGTTTAACAATAAACATTTTCGTGAAATACCACGCAAAAAACAAACCAGTCTGGCGCGTCAACAACAAACACGTAACACAAACAATACACAAAGACATGATGGGGAACAGAGGAATAAATACATGTAGATTGATTGGGGAATGAAAACCAGGTGTGCAGAGAACAAGACAAAACAAATGGATACATGAAAAATGGAGCGGCGATGGCTAGAAAGCCGGTGACGTCGACCGCCGAACGACGCTCGAACATGGAGAGGAGCCGACTTCGGCGGAAGTCGTGACATGATGTGTCTTCCTCACCTCTTTATCTTATTAAATGTAAGGGTTGTCGTCGGGAGAAAGAGAGGAGGACCAAAGCGCAGCGTGGTAAGTGTTCATGATGATGTTTAATTAAAACTCAGAACACTAAACAATAAATGAGAACGTGAATTTACCAAAACCGAAACAGTACCGTGTGGCCCAAACACTCACACGGAAACAAACACCCACAAACCAAAAGTGAAACCCAGGCTACCTAAGTGTGATTCTCAATCAGGGACAACAATTGACAGCTGCCTCTGATTGAGAACCCTACTAGGCCAACTAAAAAAAAAACATAGAAAAACAAACATAGACTGCCCACCCCAACTCACACCCTGATCATACTAAAACAAAGACAAAAAGAAAGGAACTAAGGTCAGAATGTGACAGTACCCCCCCCCAAAGGTGCGAACTCCGGCCGCAAAACCTGAACCTATAGAGGGGAGGATCTGGGTGGGCGTCTGTCCGCGGTTGCGGCTCTGGCGCGGGACGTGGACCCCACTTCACCATAGTTTTTTTGCGCCTCTTAACCCGCCTCCGTGGCCTCTTTAGAGCGGCGACCCTTGCCGCCGACCTTGGACTGGGAACCCACGCCACGGGTCCCGAATGGACAGGAGATTCCGGCAGCGCTGGACAGGCGGCCCGAGGAGACGCACTGGAGACCAGATGCGCAGAACCGGCTTCATGGCACCTGGCTCGATGCCCACTCTAGCCCGGCCGATACGGGGAGCTGGGATGTAGCGCACCGGGCTAAGCACGCGCACCTGGGACACTGTGCGCTCCACCGCATAACAAGGTGCCTGCCCTGTCCCTCTCTCTCTCCGGTAAGCACGGGAAGTTGGCGCAGGTCTCCTACCTGACTTAGCCACACTCCCCGTGTGCCCCCCCAATACATTTTTGGGGCTGCTTCTCGGGCTTCCAGCCGCGCTGCCTCCTCATAACGCAGCCTCTCGGCTTTCGCTGCCTCCAGCTCAGCCTTGGGGCGGCGATACTCTCCAGCTTGTGCCCATGGTCCCTTGCCGTCCAGAATCTCCTCCCATGTCCAGGAGTCCTGCGATTCCTGCCGCTGCTGCCCGTTACCACGCTGCTTGGTCCTTTCTTGGTGGGTGGATTTCCTCCTCTTCGTCTGAGGAGGAGTAAGGATCGGACCAAAACGCAGCGTGGTAAGTGTCCATATTGATTTATTCAAAAACACAGCTGAACACTGGAACAAAATAATAAACGTGAATCAGCGAAACCGAAACAGTTCTGTAAGGTGACAACACACTCAACAGAAAATAAAGACCCACAAAACCCAGGTGGAAAAAAGGCTACCTAAGTATGATTCTCAATCAGGGACAACAATTGACAGCTGCCTCTGATTGAGAACCATACTAGGCTGAACTCAAAAACCAACATAGAAAAACAAACATAGACTGCCCATCCCAACTCACGCCCTGACCATACTAAAACAAAGACAAAAACAAAGGAACTAAGGTCAGAACGTGACATTTAACTAGGCAAGTCAGTTAAGAACAAATACTTTTTACAATGACGGCTTACCTCGGTAACACTGGGCCAATTGTGCACCACCCTATGGGACTCCCACTCACAGCCAGATGTGATACAGCCTGGATTTGAACCAGGGACTGTAGTGACACCTCTTGCACTGAGATTAAAATGAAGTGCCTTAGACCGCTGCGCCACTCCGGAGCTTTTTAGCCTACCTTAAGAACATACTGTAGAGAATTTGGAAATTAGCCCTGGAAAGGACAACATTCTCACAAAGTCACTGAATACCCAGTAAAGTGCACTATTGTGAAATACGGATTGCATTGAGATTCTGTTAGTAGGCATACTGTAACTGTCTGTGTCTCAGGTAGAGTAGGCTACTGTGGCTACCATGTCCAAAGTTCACGCAATTCTGCTTTGGCTTATCTCATACCATCCTGTTAATAATGATTATATCCCCTAGGTCAACACCATAAATGTAAATGGTGAACAAGGTCTAACTAGAAGTAGCCTGAAAAGCAGAACAGACCAGAGACCAAGAGACCGGCAGTTAAAACATTCAGATTAGAAACATTATAGTGGCCAACGAGTTTGAAATTAGTGTTGGTTTATTGTCAGCAAGATTAAAAGAGGGTGGGAAGAGGGATTCTTTGAACATGAAAACATTAAGGACAACGCCCACGCAAAGCACCCATTTACCACCACCGTTTTTTGGGGTAGCTTCAACTGAACCAGCGTTCCCGGAATTGGACATGTCTGAGGCTCCATCTGAGGTTATGGCCATTGTTTGTGACTTATGTACAGAAGACAGGAAGCCAGCACTGAAGACTTGCATCAAATGTGAAATGTCCATGTGTGTCCAGCACTTGGAACCACACCTTTCAGTCCCATTTCTGCTGCAGACACACTGAACCCATAGTACCGGGGGCTGAGGGAGTTGGGTTGGCAACAAAATGTCACCTTGTGTAATGTAGGCGATGTCTTAAGTGAGTTCAGTTTGGATCTCCACTAGTGTGTTGTTGTTGTTGGTACTGTAGGATTCTAATGTGTGTTGGACTCACTGGTTGGATTTGAGTTTACATGTAAGGCAGGACTTTGTCTCCCCCTGTAACTCAAGTCAGCCACCTATCACAACGTTGTCCCAATGTTCCAAGAACTTCCACCTTTCATGTCCTTTAATCATATTTTTCTGACCTCATTATTGTGCAATAAATCATGTAAATATTCAGTTGATTGATTGTAAATGCAGATGTTTCTGTTCAGATATTTTCATCTGGGTCATTTCCAGACAGGTCTGAGAAGTACATTTGGTGGCAGGTAGCCTAGTGGTTAGAGCGTTGGGCCAGTAACCCAAAAGGTTGGTGGATTGAGTCCCATAGTTGACAAGGTAGAAATCTGTTGTTCTGCCCCTGAACAGGCAGTTAACCTACTGTTCCTAGGCTGTAATTGTAAATAAGAATTTGTTCTTAACTGACTTGACTAGTTAAATAAAGGTTAAAAAAATCTTAACATTTTAACAAACAGTACAATTAATATCTGTAATGTATTTTGTATAAATGTGTGGATCTTTAATTGTCCTGTTGATATTTAATGTTAAAAGGAAAAATAAAGCAACTCTAAAACACAAATCATGTGGAATGCTCTTTATTGGTCAGAACTGACAGGACTGACACAACCAAAAATAATGTTTAGAAACGACATAACACTTTTAAAGCAAAACATATAAAATGGAATAATCTTAGAAAGCACTATGAAGTAAAGTAAATATACCGCCGTAGTGAAAACTAGTCAGTTACACACCTTAACACAAAAATGCACCAACAGAGCCAACATTCTCACAAAGTAACTGAATAGCCAGTAAAGTACAATAATGTGAAATACTGATTGCATGGAGGGAGAGGTAGGCTAGCTACAGTGTCCAGCTCATCGAGGGAGTGTCCACCCTGCGTAACATCGCCCTGACCAGCGACCTGAATTCCATCTCAGCTCGCATAGTCCATCAAGACCTTCAAGAGAACCATGTAGGCTGCCCTGTCAGCGGGGGACTCCTTCCGCTTCCTCCTGTGGTACGCAGGGGTGCACCTGGCTGTGGAGAAGGGCCATACTGTGGATCTGAGGAAGGGGCTGGAGCCCGGGGCTGACTGGGACAAGCTGGTCCAGGAGGTACAGCAGAGCGGAGGAAAGCTCCTGTACTATGAAATCAAATCAAATCAAATTTTATTTGTCACATACACATGGTTAGCAGATGTTAATGCGAGTGTAGCGAAATGCTTGTGCTTCTAGTTCCGACAATGCAGTAATAACGAACAAGTAATCTAACTAACAATTCCAAAAAACGACTGTCTTATACACAGTGTAAGGGCATAAAGAATATGTACATAAGGATATATGAATGAGTGATGGTACAGAGGAGCATAGGCAAGATACAGTAGATGGTATCGAGTACAGTATATACATATGAGATGAGTATGTAAACAAAGTGGCATAGTTAAAGTGGCTAGTGATACATGTATTACATAAGGATGCAGTCGATGATATAGAGTACAGTATCTACGTATGCATATGAGATGAATAATGTAGGGTAAGTAATATTATATAAGGTAGCATTGTTTAAAGTGGCTAGTGATATATTTACATCATTTCCCATCAATTCCCATTATTAAAGTGGCTGGAGTAGAGTCAGTGTCGTTGACAGTGTGTTGGCAGTAGCCACTCAATGTTAGTGGTGGCTGTTTAACAGTCTGATGGCCTTGAGATAGAAGCTGTTTTTCAGTCTCTCGGTCCCAGCTTTGATGCACCTGTACTGACCTCGCCTTCTGGATGACAGCGGGGTGAACAGGCAGTGGCTCGGGTGGTTGGTGTCCTTGATGATCTTTATGGCCTTCCTGTAGCATCGGGTGGTGTAGGTGTCCTGGAGGGCAGGTAGTTTGCCCCCGGTGATGCGTTGTGCAGACCTCACTACCCTCTGGAGAGCCTTACGGTTGAGGGCGGTGCAGTTGCCATACCAGGCGGTGATACAGCCCGCCAGGATGCTCTCGATTGTGACAGTATTAGGCGTAGTGATGGGATGACCTATACAGATAAAACTCCACAGGCACAAGTGTATTCTAGGTGTATCTATCTTCCTGGGCAAACTACAGCTCTACCTCTAACAATACCCCGTCCCATAGAATTAGAAGTGTTCTGGAACAAAAACCTCCAACCCACCATCCCTGTCCTTCTACAGCAGGGGCAGATATCACCAGAGGACGGAACTGCACAGAATGGAGATCCGGCATCATCAGGGTGACCTAACTCCCTTTGTCACCCTGGGAACAGGAAGTAGCCCAGTCAGTGCCAGACAGTATAGAGAGTACAGTCAACCAGAGCAGCATTGGAGGGTACAGTCTCTATGAAGCGAACATTCAGCCAGAGCAGCAGTGGAGGTGCCCATGTGGAGCGGTCCATTATCAACCCAAGACCCAGCAGGCACAGTATTACAGGGTCCCATGTTCACATGTAAGAGAGTTATCGGTACGTCGTATATGGGGGTGTTCTATGAGCTGATGTAATGTCTACACTCTTAGAAAAAAGAACCCTTCGAAGAACCATTTTTGTTTTGAATCCTGGCTAGTGTTAAAAAATAATTGTGGACATATCTAATTGTGGACATATATCAACATGAGCCTCTCCTCCTGGCTCGTGTTGTGGACATATATCAACATGAGCCTCTCCTCCCGGCTCGTGTTGTGGACATATATCAACATGAACCTCTCCTCCCGGCTCGTGTTGTGGACATATCTAATTGTGGACATATATCAACATGAGCCTCTCCTCCCGGCTCGTGTTGTGGACATATCTAATTGTGGACATATATCAACATGAGCCTCTCCTCCCGGCTCGTGTTGTGGACATATATCAACATGAGCCTCTCCTCCCGGCTCGTGTTGTGGACATATCTAATTGTGGACATATATCAACATGAGCCTCTCCTCCCGGCTCGTGTTGTGGACATATCTAATTGTGGACATATATCAACATGAGCCTCTCCTCCCGGCTCGTGTTGTGGACATATCTAATTGTGGACATATATCAACATGAGCCTCTCCTCCCGGCTCGTGTTGTGGACATATCTAATTGTGGACATATATCAACATGAGCCTCTCCTCCTGGCTCGTGTTGTGGACATATCTAATTGTGGACATATATCAACATGAGCCTCTCCTCCCGGCTCGTGTTGTGGACATATCTAATTGTGGACATATATCAACATGAGCCTCTCCTCCTGGCTCGTGTTGTGGACATATCTAATTGTGGACATATATCAACATGAGCCTCTCCTCCCGGCTCGTGTTGTGGACATATCTAATTGTGGACATATATCAACATGAGCCTCTCCTCCCGGCTCGTGTTGTGGACATATCTAATTGTGGACATATATCAACATGAGCCTCTCCTCCTGGCTCGTGTTGTGGACATATCTAATTGTGGACATATATCAACATGAGCCTCTCCTCCCGGCTCGTGTTGTGGACATATCTAATTGTGGACATATATCAACATGAGCCTCTCCTCCCGGCTCGTGTTGTGGACATATCTAATTGTGGACATATATCAACATGAGCCTCTCCTCCCGGCTCGTGTTGTGGACATATCTAATTGTGGACATATATCAACATGAGCCTCTCCTCCCGGCTCGTGTTGTGGACATATCTAATTGTGGACATATATCAACATGAGCCTCTCCTCCTGGCTCGTGTTGTGGACATATCTAATTGTGGACATATATCAACATGAGCCTCTCCTCCCGGCTCGTGTTGTGGACATATCTAATTGTGGACATATATCAACATGAGCCTCTCCTCCCGGCTCGTGTTGTGGACATATCTAATTGTGGACATATATCAACATGAGCCTCTCCTCCCGGCTCGTGTTGTGGACATATCTAATTGTGGACATATATCAACATGAGCCTCTCCTCCTGGCTCGTGTTGTGGACATATCTAATTGTGGACATATATCAACATGAGCCTCTCCTCCCGGCTCGTGTTGTGGACATATCTAATTGTGGACATATATCAACATGAGCCTCTCCTCCCGGCTCGTGTTGTGGACATATCTAATTGTGGACATATATCAACATGAGCCTCTCCTCCCGGCTCGTGTTGTGGACATATCTAATTGTGGACATATATCAACATGAGCCTCTCCTCCCGGCTCGTGTTGTGGACATATCTAATTGTGGACATATATCAACATGAGCCTCTCCTCCCGGCTCGTGTTGTGGACATATCTAATTGTGGACATATATCAACATGAGCCTCTCCTCCTGGCTCGTGTTGTGGACATATCTAATTGTGGACATATATCAACATGAGCCTCTCCTCCCGGCTCGTGTTGTGGACATATCTAATTGTGGACATATATCAACATGAGCCTCTCCTCCTGGCTCGTGTTGTGGACATATCTAATTGTGGACATATATCAACATGAGCCTCTCCTCCCGGCTCGTGTTGTGGACATATCTAATTGTGGACATATATCAACATGAGCCTCTCCTCCCGGCTCGTGTTGTGGACATATCTAATTGTGGACATATATCAACATGAGCCTCTCCTCCTGGCTCGTGTTGTGGACATATCTAATTGTGGACATATATCAACATGAGCCTCTCCTCCCGGCTCGTGTTGTGGACATATCTAATTGTGGACATATATCAACATGAGCCTCTCCTCCCGGCTCGTGTTGTGGACATATCTAATTGTGGACATATATCAACATGAGCCTCTCCTCCCGGCTCGTGTTGTGGACATATCTAATTGTGGACATATATCAACATGAGCCTCTCCTCCCGGCTCGTGTTGTGGACATATCTAATTGTGGACATATATCAACATGAGCCTCTCCTCCCGGCTCGTGTTGTGGACATATCTAATTGTGGACATATATCAACATGAGCCTCTCCTCCCGGCTCGTGTTGTGGACATATCTAATTGTGGACATATATCAACATGAGCCTCTCCTCCCGGCACACATTCATTAAGTCAGGTTGCATACATCAATACATATATTCAATACAGATATTCAAAATACATACGAATTTACACATTATTACATTACATTACCTGTTGATAGTATCAACTGTAATTTCCTTGGCGCTGTTCACACGGGCTGTGGAAAGTTCTAGTGAAAAGATGTCAATGAAATGTAGTAGACATTGAGTTATTCAGAGCTTATGTGGAGGCTTCTATCTGGTAACAAACATTATTTTTGCTGCAGTCAGTCCAGACAATCACACTGGTTTCTGGGGTACTATGATAGTCAGTGAAGAATTCTTGTTTCGTAATAAGATATTCGGGAGACATGGGATGGTGGCCCAACTATGTTCGTTACAGAGATGGCAACTTGTGACCACAAAGTTTTCACATTCGGGCATCCCCACATTATATGCATATTCCAATGCTGTTGTGCTGTAGGATTCTAATGTTGGACTCACAGTGGCTGGATTTGGGTTTAACATGCAAGGTAGGACTTTGTCTCCCCCTGCTGGTCAAGTTACCTAACTTTCATAATGTTGTCCCACTGTTCCCAAGAACTTCCATGTAAATAGTCAGTTGACTGAATGTTAATGCTGATGTTTCTGTCCAGTTATAGAAAAAAATGGCTAGCTTACAAAATGTAAATACATTGGGATTCATGACATGAGCTGGTACACAAACAGAGTGCAATTGATATATGTACTGTATATTGTATAAATGTGTGGATATTTAATTGTCATGCTGAGATTCAATGTTAAAATGAAAAATAAACAACACAAATCATATGGAATGCTCTTTATTGGTCAGAAGTGAGAAGACTGAAGAAAAGTGGCATAAAACCTGCATAACACGTTTGACTAAAACCAGATACATATAAAATGGAATTATCCTCCAAAACACTGTGAAGTTACATACAATTACATAATAATGCATAGACAGAGACAACATTTTCTCAAAGTAACAGACAGTCAAGTACAATCATGTGAAATGCTGATTGCATGGACATTTTATATAGTCTCTGACTAAATAAAATATTGAGAAATTGGGGAAATCAACATGTAGGTCAAGGTGACACTCAAAGCTGTCCTGTCTCCCTCAGCCTACTTTAAGAACATACTTTGAATACATTCTGTATTCCACAAGTTTCCCCTCAACATACTGGTTGTAATTTGACTAACTTGAGTTTATACTGTAGCTGTACAGTACATGAGACAGTTTGTCAGTAGTTTCACTCTATATCTTTTCCCTCGTCGCTTTAATATTTGGTCCGCATGAGAATAACTTAAAAACTAAGGAGCTATGGGGCAAAAAGACTGGAATACGATATCATCTAACACTTTTGCAAATCATTCAAGGTCAATATATATTTATTTAAGTGAGTTTGAAAAGGATTAAGTTAAATAACCCGAAATATCTTAACATAAAAATCTTCAATATTGCTAATTACAAGGAATATTTTCATCTATTGAATATATCTAAAATATGAATATATGAATATATCTAAAATATGAATATATGAATATATCTAAAATAATAAATGTTTTTGGGATAAACTTTACCTGTACTCTTGATATAGTAAATACTTCATAAAGTGAAATACTCTACATCCATTGTTTTGCATATGGCTTTCATATAGCATGGTGGTGACGTGCATAGAAGTGTTAGGAGAAAGAGGGGATTGAGAGAGAGAGAGATTCTAGGACTTGGTAGATAATAATGGACAGAGAGGCAGCCTGCACTCAAGGCCTGCAGAGCTGAATGGGAATGATTGAGCAAGACAAACAATACACCCCGAAGTAACACAACATCCTCGGCTCACTTATTATCTGGTCATTTACAGGGAAAAAAGCCAAATATGTCTAAAATATCAAACCTTAAATAAACTCTTAGATAAGGGATTGTTTTGATAGTGTCACCTAAAAAGGTTTTGATTTGGCAACCGAACACTTATCCAAGGTTTACGTTTCTCAAATGACAGATTCTTACTATCAATGGTTACAGTATTGTCTGTTTCTGTGTGTGTGTGCAGTATGTGTAATAGCATCCATGTTACAGGGGCAGGCAGCAAACAACCCACCACCCCCCCCCTTTGACCCTGTTACGCCCAGGAACCAGCCTGGACCTCGCCTAGTTATCGTTCCCAAAGACGGTGTTGAGCTGCTGGGTGACCCTGATGAAGGTGGTCCTGCGACTGAGCTCCTTGAGCTTCCCTGCGCCCACGTAGGTACAGGTGGAGCGGACCCCACCCAGGACGTCGCGTATGGTTACGTCTACGGGACCCTTGTAGACCACCTCCACCGTCTTCCCCTCAGATGCCCTGGGAGAAGAAGAGGGAACGTTTTAGTGAACTCTTAAGCCTAATGTATGTATACAGTTATGAATTGTGGGGATGCACACGTCTGCATATTTCTTCTACCCAACGCAATTTTGCGTAGCTACTTTTAGTTCCATGAGTACGTACGTGGGATATAAAGAGTAGGAGTTCCATGAGTACGTACGTGGGATATAAAGAGTAGGAGTTCCATGAGTACGTACGTGGGATATAAAGAGTAGGAGTTCCATGAGTACGTACGTGGGATATAAAGAGTAGGAGTTCCATGAGTACGTACGTGGGATATAAAGAGTAGGAGTTCCATGAGTACGTACGTGGGATATAAAGAGTAGGAGTTCCATGAGTACGTACGTGGGATATAAAGAGTAGGAGTTCCATGAGTACGTACGTGGGATATAAAGAGTAGGAGTTCCATGAGTACGTACGTGGGATATAAAGAGTAGGAGTTCCATGAGTACGTACGTGGGATATAAAGAGTAGGAGTTCCATGAGTACGTACGTGGGATATAAAGAGTAGGAGTTCCATGAGTACGTACGTGGGATATAAAGAGTAGGAGTTCCATGAGTACGTACGTGGGATATAAAGAGTAGGAGTTCCATGAGTACGTACGTGGGATATAAAGAGTAGGAGTTCCATGAGTACGTACGTGGGATATAAAGAGTAGGAGTTCCATGAGTACGTACGTGGGATATAAAGAGTAGGAGTTCCGTGAGTACGTACGTGGGATATAAAGAGTAGGGGTTCCATGAGTACGTACGTGGGATATAAAGAGTAGGAGTTCCATGAGTACGTACGTGGGATATAAAGAGTAGGAGTTCCATGAGTACGTACGTGGGATATAAAGAGTAGGAGTTCCATGAGTACGTACGTGGGATATAAAGAGTAGGGGTTCCATGAGTACGTACGTGGGATATAAAGAGTAGGGGTTCCATGAGTACGTACGTGGGATATAAAGAGTAGGGGTTCCATGAGTACGTACGTGGGATATAAAGAGTAGGGGTTCCATGAGTACGTACGTGGGATATAAAGAGTAGGGGTTCCATGAGTACGTACGTGGGATATAAACTAGTATTTATGCTTCAAGTTTGACTAATATTCTTTTTATTAGAGAATGCCAAGAGTGTGCAAAGCTGTCATCAAGGCAAAGGGTGGCTACTTTGAAGAATCAAAAATATATTTTGATTTGTTTAACACTTTTTTGGTTACTACATGATTCCATGTGTTATTTCATAGTTTTGATGTCTTCACTATTATTCTACAATGTAGAAAATAGTAAAAATAAAGAAAAACCCTTGAATGAGTAGGTATTCTAAAACTTTTGACTGGTACTGTGTGTACAGGATACACATGGTATACACCATCTAACCAAATGCTTACTTGCAAGTTCCTTCTTACCAACACAACAATAAGAAATAAGAAAAGATAAGAAAACAAACATAAAGTAAATGTCTCATTAGAATAGAACAAACACTTTAGCATCAGTAAAATACAGGAAGGCACAATTTATAGTCCAATATTGAGTAACATCTCTGACCTGTACTCGGCCACGCCCCCGGCGTGTCTCTTCATGGCCGTGTCGGAGCTCATGCCGTAGAACAGCTTGTACTTCTTCCCGTTCTTCTCGATGACCTCGCCCCCGCTCTCTGAGTGGCCGGCCAGCATTCCACCCAGCATCACAAAGTCCGCCCCCGCGCCTGTCAGTCACACACAACCACAGCTGAGAAAACCCAGTCAGACACATTCCCTTGGGACCATCACACGACGTCCTAAGAACCCAGCTGGGGTCGGACAATCCTGGGAACTAGACAAAACCTCCAGGGGGCCATGACACAACATCCTGACAACTTTAGGCGACCATTTTAAAACGTCCCGGTGACTTCCTAACGACTCATTATTGATAGCAGGGTTGTCAGAACCTGGCTATGGGCTGCAGGGGGGAAAGTGTGAGGTTAGCGTGAGACAACAAATGCACTTTTCTATATTCAAGGAGAGAAAGAGACAAAGAGCTAGACTGTTGTTTTACTATTAAACTCAATACTATCATTGTTTTACATTTCGTAAAGCAGTTAGTGTTTCATAACCAGGCAAAGCTAAATAGTAGGCTAGTGACTGGCGGTTATGGAGAAGTGAGAGAATCGCTGACGCGATGTCTAGCAGAGCCTGCCTGCTTGTCTGCCCACACTCATCGCTTGCTCCCCCGCAGCTCACCAGCTGATGTAGGTTGTGTGTGGCGCTTCCTTCCCACTGTTAGAGAACGGAACCCTCGCTGCTCTGCGCACCCAGTGCTGCTAATATTCTACTTATCATAGTAGCTTATCCAGCCCAAAGTGCAAATACAAGGCACTAGAAGCCAAGTCTGAGTCATAAATGGTTGAGTCCAAGTCCGAGTCACCAGTGGTTGAGTCCAAGTCCGAGTCACCAGTGGTTGAGTCCAAGTCCGAGTCACCAGTGGTTGAGTCCAAGTCCGAGTCACCAGTGGTTGAGTCCAAGTCCAGTCACTAGCCCTGAAAATGTGTTGTAGTACTTGAGTCCGAGTCCTGGACCTGAGTACTACAACACTGGCTGTAGAGTCTCTGTAGTCTGATTCAAGTAAGCACTGTATGCTCTGTGAGTTGAAATGTTACATTCTACTGCTACAAAACTCACCAAAAGCCTTGGAGACGTCACCTGGGCAAGTGCACCCACCATCCTTTATGAGAGAGAAAGAAGAGGGAAGAATAAGATACTATGGGTCTTCAGGTGAAGTCTTTATCTATTCAACCATCTTGGTATGTATATCACGGTGTTGAGCCAAAGACAGCCAAAGACTGTTGAGCCAAAGAGAGCCAGAGACTGTTGATCCAAAGACAGCCAGAGACTGTTGAGCCAAAGACAGCCAGAGACTGTTGAGCCAAAGACAGCCAAAGACTGTTGAGCCAAAGACAGCCAGAGACTGTTGAGCCAAAGACAGCCAGAGACTGTTGAGCCAAAGACAGCCAGAGACTGTTGAGCCAAAGACAGCCAAAGACTGTTGAGCCAAAGACAGCATAAGACTGTTGAGCCAAAGACAGCCAGAGACTGTTGAGCCAAAGACAGCCAAAGACTGTTAAGCCAAAAGGATGTAAGTGTAACTAGGGATGCACGATATGTTGGTGAACATATTGGAATCGGACGATATTAGCTATCGGCATCGGCCCGATGTCTAGTTTAACGCTGATGTGCAAAACCAATGTCAAAGCTGACGTGCATACCTAATATAACGTAGGTAGATGACGTGCATACCTAATATAACGTAGGTAGATGATGTGCATACCTAATATAACATAGGTAGATGACGTGCATACCTATATAAACGTAGGTAGATGACGTGCATACCTAATATAACATAGGTAGATGACGTGCATACCTATATAAACGTAGGTAGATGACGTGCATACCTATATAAACGTAGGTAGATGACGTGCATACCTAATATAACATAGGTAGACGATGTAATGACGCCACGAAAAATACAGTGCTACACAGAACAAAAGCAGAAAAATACTAAGAGCACACTTCCAACAACTAAACAAGTTCAAGTCCAGCAGTCATTTGAAAGAGTAAGAACATTTCAGTGAGACAACTCAAAGGCTAAATTTATTCACGCCAAGATAATGGAATTCATTATGCTACTTGCTATGACTGACATTTGGACCAGCGATGTCAGCCCCATGAGAATGTTGAGTCTGACAGCACATTGGGTCGGCGAGGATTTGGTACTGAGGAAAGCCGTATTGCTCAAGAATGTGTTGGTTCTCATACTGCTGCCGCCATTTGAATGGCATTTGAGAACACGAACACACTCCTAGCGCCATTCGAACCACTAACTCAAGAAATAAGCTCATCAACAGCGTCTGCAACAGACGTGATACCCTCTGTCATGGCATTGAAACCCTCAACATAACTGCAGACAGACCGTGGGGTTAAAATGTACAAAAGTACCCGAGGCTGTGAACAAGTGATTCAGTGGCCTTCTCTCTGAGCCTCTTTACTGTGTCACCACCATGCTCCATGCTAGGTACAAGGACCGCTACTTCTTTAACAGGCATTCTCTCTGAGCCTGTTTACTGTGTCACCACCATGCTCCATGCTAGGTACAAGGACCGCTACTTCTTTAACAGGCATTCTCTCTGAGCCTGTTTACTGTGTCACCACCATGCTAGATGCTAGGTACAAGGACCGCTACTTCTTTAACAGGCATTCTCTCTGAGCCTGTTTACTGTGTCACCACCATGCTCCATGCTAGGTACAAGGACCGCTACTTCTTTAACAGGCATTCTCTCTGAGCCTCTTTACTGTGTCACCACCATGCTAGATGCTAGGTACAAGGACCGCTACTTCTTTAACAGGCATTCTCTCTGAACCTGTTTACTGTGTCACCACCATGCTCCATGCTAGGTACAAGGACCGCTACTTCTTTAACAGGCATTCTCTCTGAGCCTGTTTACTGTGTCACCACCATGCTAGATGCTAGGTACAAGGACCGCTACTTCTTTAACAGGCATTCTCTCTGAGCCTGTTTACTGTGTCACCACCATGCTCCATGCTAGGTACAAGGACCGCTACTTCTTTAACAGGCATTCTGTCTGAGCCTCTTTACTGTGTCACCACCATGCTAGATGCTAGGTACAAGGACCGCTACTTCTTTAACAGGCATTCTCTCTGAGCCTGTTTACTGTGTCACCACCATGCTCCATGCTAGGTACAAGGACAGCTACTTCTTTAACAGGCATTCTCTCTGAGCCTGTTTACTGTGTCACCACCATGCTCCATGCTAGGTACAAGGACCGCTACTTCTTTAACAGGCATTCTCTCTGAGCCTGTTTACTGTGCCACCACCATGCTAGATGCTAGGTACAAGGACCGCTACTTCTTTAACAGGCATTCTCTCTGAGCCTGTTTACTGTGTCACCACCATGCTCCATGCTAGGTACAAGGACCGCTACTTCTTTAACAGGCATTCTCTCTGAGCCTGTTTACTGTGTCACCACCATGCTAGATGCTAGGTACAAGGACCGCTACTTCTTTAACAGGCATTCTCTCTGAGCCTGTTTACTGTGTCTCCACCATGCTCCATGCTAGGTACAAGGACCGCTACTTCTTTAACAGGCATTCTGTCTGAGCCTCTTTACTGTGTCACCACCATGCTAGATGCTAGGTACAAGGACCGCTACTTCTTTAACAGGCATTCTCTCTGAGCCTGTTTACTGTGTTGCCACCATGCTCCATGCTAGGTACAAGGACCGCTACTTCTTTAACAGGCATTCTCTCTGAGCCTGTTTACTGTGTCACCACCATGCTCCATGCTAGGTACAAGGACCGCTACTTCTTTAACAGGCATTCTCTCTGAGCCTGTTTACTGTGTCACCACCATGCTCCATGCTAGGTACAAGGACCGCTACTTCTTTAACAGGCATTCTCTCTGAGCCTGTTTACTGTGTCACCACCATGCTAGATGCTAGGTACAAGGACCGCTACTTCTTTAACAGGCATTCTCTCTGAGCCTGTTTACTGTGTCACCACCATGCTCCATGCTAGGTACAAGGACCGCTACTTCTTTAACAGGCATTCTGTCTGAGCCTCTTTACTGTGTCAACACCATGCTAGATGCTAGGTACAAGGACCGCTACTTCTTTAACAGGCATTCTCTCTGAGCCTGTTTACTGTGTTGCCACCATGCTCCATGCTAGGTACAAGGACCGCTACTTCAAGGCAGACAAGAAACAGGGTTTACATGAAATGTTACATACACAGCTGGACAAGATGGAAATGGACACAGTGACAGTGCGCACCGAGGAAGAGGCCACGGACAGACAGAGCTGGACAAGATGGAAACAGACACAGTGACAGTGGGCACCGAGGAAGAGGCCACGGACAGACAGAGCTGAAACTGCACTGCTTGACATGTATGATGAAATCCTGGTTGAGAATGAAATGACTGAACAAATGAACAACGAATCAGCACAGCAAGTAAGTGAAATAAATAGGTTTTGATGATGTTTTCCTGGTAATGGGGACATACAAAAATGCCAACAAAATAACTTTTTGGTCAGTGTGGTGTGGTGTGTAACATTTATTTAACTAGGCAAGTCAGTTAAGAACAAATTACTATTTACAATGACGGCCTACCCCGGCCAAACCCGGACAACGCTGGGCCAATTGTGCGCTGCCCTACGGGACTCCCAATCACGCCCGGATGTGATACAGCCTGGATTCGAACCAGGGACTGTATAGTGAGACCTCTTGCACTGAGATGCAGTGCCTTAGACCGCTGCATCCATGTGTGTGCGTTAACTATTTAACTGTACTAGAATGCTTAAAAGGCTGCTAAAATTTAAAATAACGCTATCGGGTTTTTTGGCAAGGAAAATATTGGATTTCAGCCCAAAATGTCATACCGGTGCATCACTATGTATAAAATAACAATAGATGTATAATAACAATGGAGGCTTACAGAGATGATGTGTCCACCCAGGCCGTGGGCAGCGTCTGCACACTCGATCACAGCGCTCAGCTGGGGATAGCCCACCCCGGTCTTCTTACGGGTGGTGCACACAGAGCCTACACACAGACAGACAGACAGTTAGGAGGTTATGAGTATGACCACACTAAGACCCCAGTTCAATCAATTGCAGAAGAGGTATGAGGAATGACGATCCAGCAAAACCGCAATGTGCCAGAGTCACCCGGGTGAAAACATCACCTGGTCCGATGCCCACTTTGATGATGTCAGCGCCGGCGAGGATCAGCTCCTCCACCATCTCCCCGGTAACCACATTCCCTGCCTGTGGCAAAGACAACACAGTCACTTTCAGTGTCTTAAGATGGTGCACTAGTATAATGCACTACTTTTGACCAGAGTCTTATATGGGCTCAATTGAAACCCTGAGTGCACTACTTTGACAAGAGCCCTCAGGAATAGTGATTTGAAATGTATAAACTGTATAAATACTGCAGGCATAATCACATGCTCATAATCACATGCTCATAATCACATGCTCATAATCACATGCTCATAATCACATGCTCATAATCACATGCTCATAATCACATGCTCTTAATCACATGCTCATAATCACATGCTCATAATCACATGCTCATAATCACATGCTCATAATCACATGCTCATAATCACATGCTCATAATCACAAGTTTGCACACTATAAAAGAGAGCATAGAGGAGTCACTGACCATGATGGTTTGTGTTGGGTACTTCTGACGCACATCTTTGACAAAGTGGACAAAGTGCTCTGAGTAGCCATTGGCCACATCCACACAGATGTACTGCAGCTGAGGCACAGCGGCTAGGATCTCACCCAGTCTGTCAAAGTCCCCTTCACCTGTCCCTGTGCTGACTGCCACACTCTGAGAGAGAGAGAGAGAGAGAGAGGGAGAACGAGAGCCAGATAAACACATCATGAAAAGTTTGGCAAAGTAAGATTCTTGTCTTATAGGGTACTATGTCAATTATATCCCAGACAGCATTGCTTTAATGTACCTGTACACATTCTTGATTCTTTGTTGCAAACTCCTTCCAGTCATCTACTGAATAGTGTTTGTGAATGGCAGTGAAGAGAGTGAACTGGGGGGAGAAAGAGAAATGTGTTTGTTAAACACCTTTAAGTGCATAAAATCTATGAGAACAGAGACATCTAATAAACATAGATTTGGGCTCCACTTTCTCTGTGAGCCAGAAGGGGATATTTGAGTTGTTTAGTATTAGAAAGTATGAGTGAGGATGGTGAATTCTGATTTAAGCTATTTTGTTGTTTTTGCTTGTTGCCGTTTATAACACAATATGTACCTTGGATAACGCCAGGGCCATCTCGAAGGTGCCGACGGTGTCCATGTTGGCTGCAACTATGGGGATCCCTCTGTAGCTTCCCTTGGAGTTCCTGAAGGTGTAACTTCTCATCAGGTCCACCTGGGGGAGAAGGAGAAACAGACTTAGACAGAGAGACAAACAGAGAGACAGACAGATAGAGAGAGACAGACAGACAGACAGACGGAGAAAGACAGATAGAGAGAGACAGAGAGAGACAGACAGATAGAGACAGACACAGAGAGAAAGACAGATAGAGACAGAGAGACAGACAAGAGACAGAGAGAGACAGACAGATAGAGACAGACAGACAGAGACAGAAAGAGACAGACAGGTAGAGACAGAGAGACAGACAGAGACAGAGAGAGATAGACAGATAGAGACAGACAGACAGGGAGACAGACAGATAGAGACACAGACAGACAGGTGGAAGGTAGAGAAAAAGGCACCAACATTGAAGAGTGATATACTGTGTTTGGAAAATGACACTACTGGTACAAACTGGTCATTGAATAGAATAGAACAATACTGTAGACAAATTAGTACATTACTGGAAAAAGGAAGGAGTTATGCACCTCACTACGGGACTTGAGTGTGCTTCGTTTCGGACGGAGGAGCACATCCTTGAAGTCCAACTTGATGTCATTCTCAATGCGAGGCATTTCCACTTCTGGTTATCGGTGGTAGGAACACGTTATATCTTCTTCTGATCGGTCTGCAATGGGGTCGACAAAACGAACAACAGTATAGAATGTGCGCAATAGCACAGAACAGGCTGATTCACTTTAACCCACACACAAAAACAAACAATCAAACACACACACACATGTAACAGAATAACTTTAGACCGTCCCCTCGCCCATACCCGGGCGCGAACCAGGGAACCTCTGCACACATCAACAACAGTCACCCACGAAGCATCGTTACCCATCGCTCCACAAAAGCTGCGGCCCTCGCAGAGCAAGGGGAACTACTACTTCAAAGTCTAAGAGCAAGTGACGTCACCAATTGAAATGCTATTTAGTGCGCACCGCTAACTAAGCTAGCCGTTTCACATCCGTTACAGACACACACACACACGAGGGCGATCATGTGATAAACGCTAGAGGTAGTGAACAATAAGCCTTACAAATAGGACACAGAAAACATTAGAGTAAGCACATTTTCAAGGTTCCATGTGGGTCTGTTCACTCATAAAAATGGTAGTAGACGGGGACTGTTCAAAGTTCCATGAGGGTTCCTTGTGGGCCTGTTTACTGTCGCGACAGTAGTGCGAGGAAAAATACCCCCTTTTAAATATTGCATAACTAAGATATACTCTTAAGATACTTACAATATCAAAATCGGTAATAATGTAATAGTAATACATGAATTACAGATCATTTAGCTAAAGCTGGTCATATAAGGCCTAATAAACTAGCTACTCGAAAGATCTAGTCAATATGGGCTATCATGCTGTCACTGCCTCCATGGTCCAGTCAAAATTCAAGGTTGGCAAATATTTAATTAAAACCATCAAAAGAGGTTAAAGACCCTAGATCTGTACGTACGTCATATTTCTTCTCTACGAAATGAGGAACAAACTACTTACCTTTATGAAATGTATGATGAATATTTATTTCAGCAGAACGCTTCCGTCACAAATGCGAGGCAGGAATGTTTAAGAGGGCGGGTCTTTACTGTAAAGCTATTCTTGGAGTTCTATAATTCGGGTATCTGTGCTTTTTCTGTACAGTGGGGGTTGAGAAAAGACTACAAATAAAGACTTTACGTCACTCCTTTGTCGTAGAGTCTACTATATTGTATTTTTTTACCACTAGTATTGGGGCTACCTCTAGAGATTTCTCGAACACTAAAATATGTAAATAAACATATTTTATCTAATAAAAAAATGTTGATGGAGAAAACATCTCCTCGAAGTACCAACGCACATAGCGGAACCTTTTATTGTGAGCAACGTGAATAGGGGGACCTATCTTTGAGAAACACAGGACATTTTCGCAACCGAAAATTGGTGTAGAAATTTGCCTATGTTGTGAACTGGAAACCAAATTTAGCAGCTATTACACAGCTACCATACCAGTTATAATATCATTAATGTGTTTAGAAAACAAAATAAGTCAAAATGTTGATTAAAGTCAAGGTAAGAGAACGTCAGACACGGATATTCAGCCACTAGCAAATTAGCTAGTTTTTGCTTTTAATTCAGCTGCTCAGTGCATACAATCAGTAGCAAGCTAGCTACCTACATGGGTCCATAAAATAAGAATCGAATAACCTGACATTTTACATGGCTACATAGATCATAAGTAACTGTCTTATGCTGGTTATGAGTGGTCAAATAATAGATAATCCTGAACATGATTAAGTATTTTCTAAATGTCTTTCTCTCAGACCCTCACAGGGAAGGAAATTGAGATTGACATAGAGCCCACAGACAAGGTATGTATGTATGTACTTTTTCCAGTATTCCCTTTGTTCCTGATGTGTGTGTTTGTGTATGTACACCATGCACTGATATTATGTATTCATTGTGTGTATTCTGTTTGTCTCTGTCAGGTGGAGCGGATCAAGGAGCGAGTGGAGGAGAAAGAGGGGATCCCTCCTCAACAGCAGAGGTTGATCTACAGCGGGAAACAGATGTAAGCCGCAGAGGCAATATCTTGGAATTAATCATGAGGAAAAAAAAAAAAAAGCGTATATGTTTCGGAAATCCCAGTCCTAGGGCAACAGCACAGGAACATTGTTAATGTGGGAGGCAGCCCATTTGCCTTAGGTATACTACACCTCTACAGACATACTTTAGTCAGTGGTCAGATAACAACAGACATGAAAATGATATTGTCCCATTCCTCCTAAAATCCCCTTTTTCCCACTGTGTCTTTCCCTCAGGAACGATGAAAAGACAGCGGCAGACTACAAGATCCAGGGAGGTTCTGTACTACATCTGGTCCTGGCACTGAGAGGAGGGGAGGTCCTCCACTGTCTCACGAGCCTTCTGCTCGCCTTGTAACCACCACGCTTGCCTTAGCCCCGGTTAGATGTTGCCCTTAGGCACAGATCTAGGATCAGCTTAACCCTCCTCAAATCCAAACCGTAATCGTTATGGGCGACAAATGCAAAATGGACCTTGGATCAGTGATTGTGGGCAACTTCAGCTCCCTTTGGAACCGGCCAATGTAGACCTTCTCTGAGACATATTACAACTTAAACGAGGTGTTGTCCTTTTGTGTTGGGAGGATCGCCATGTCAGCACTCTCTCTTGTCCCTTCCTCGTTTGAGAGCATCAAACTGATGCAGATGTTACCTTTACAATGCGTGAAAGTGTGAGAAAGCATTATTCTGTAGAGATAGATTCATGTAATGGTTTAGTTTGTCATTAAAACATCAGTTATCCGCGATGGATGTTGCATTGTCATGAATGATGTGTTTAATGTTATGGGACTGCTTTGTCGGAAAAATTCAAACACCACACCAGTCAACAACATTTATTTTACCCCAGTATAATAATCTCTTGTTACTGTAGCTAAGTACATTCATGCTGGAACTCACAAAAATAATCCACAAGAGACAGGAGGTTGGTAGAAAGTTAAACAGTTCTCTTTGAAGTATGTCTAAGTAGGGCTCGGAGTTTCTCGGTCTGCTCACGTGGTCAAGAAAACCTTTTTGCGTCACTCATGTACAATAAGGTAGGTGGTGGGACTGACACCTACAGTCAAAGGCCTAATCCCAAATCGACCCCTACGCCCTATGCACTCGTGGAGATTTGACAGGTGTAAGAAATATGGTAATAGCTCACGCTTCCACTGTGATAGGCTAGGTGGAAGTTGCACCAATCCTCTCAGATATCCAGAACTGCACAGGGCTTAACGGTCGATTTGGCCAACCACATGACTCCAACAGGGTCACCAGGAGGGATAAACCAATGAAGTTGGAAGTCCCACCCGGTTGACTACATTAAATTGGTAGAAGCCCTCAATGGCACTGCCCATGTTAATACTTTTGTCCACAAGAGGCCTCTATCGTTATCTATGGCAAGGGGGGGTCAAATCCGTCCCGCCAGGCACTTCAATCACGCCCACAAGGCACATTTTAATTTAATTTATCATAAAAAAAAAATGGTGCCCCTTTTTTCTCCCCTATTTCGTGGTCTCCAATGGGTAATTACTGTCTTGTCCCATCGCTACAACTCCCGTACAGACTCAGGAGAGGCGAAGGTTGAGAGCCAAACCCTCACGATGCTGGGCCAATTGTGCGCCGCCTCATGGATCTCCCAGTCAGCTGTGACGTGGCCTGGGATCAAACCCGGGTCTGTAGTGATGCTTCAATCACTGAGATGCAGTGCCTTAGACTGCTGTGCCACTCGGGAGGCCCCTGCAAATGGATTTTAACGAACAACAAAAAAATGTGGTCCTCTGTTGAATTTCAAAATCCCGATGTGGTCCTCGAGCCAAAAAGTTTGCCCACCCCTGATCTATCCAGTTGGTGAATGCAATATTCAGTGTGGCTTAAACCAGTCTAGCATAGACAGGATGTGGCCAATGAATTACTGAGGTGTGTTTTGCATTATACAGTATATATTGATAAAGTACATAATCTACCTATTTTATTTCTATGTTCCAATGCAACACACAGTGTCACGTTCTGACCATAGTTCTTTTGTGTTTTACTTGTTTTAGTGTTGGTCAGGACGTGAGCTGGGTGGGCATTCTATGTTGTGTGTCTAGTTAGTCTATTTCTATGTTTGGCCTGATATGGTTCTCAATCAGAGGCAGGTGTTAGTCATTGTCTCTGATTGGGAACCATATTTAGGTAGCCTGTTTTGTGTTGGGTTTTGTGGGTGGTTGTTTCCTGTCTTTGTGTCTATGCACCAGATAGGACTGTTTTGTTTTTTGCACCGTTTATTATTATTATTATTAAAGAACCATGAACTCTAACCACGCTGCATTTTGGTCCTCCTCTCCTTCCCAAGAAGAACACCTTTACACACAGCAAGGCTACTACTGTGTATTCCTGAACCAACATTGAAGGCCGGCAGGCCTCTGTCTGGTCCAGGTAAAGGCAGGCAAGGACTCTGCAGAGGCTGCCTGCTTGGCTTAACAGTTTAGATAAGGCAGTGATTTAGTAGTCTAGGTTCTATGTGCTTTAGCCATCCATTGTTCGTTATGACAATAATTATCAGGGTGGATTACAGGTAGCACGTTAGTTTGCTGGTTCAAATCCCCTGGCAGATTGGGTAAAGAATCTGTCGATGTGCCCTTGAGCAAGGCACTTAACCCTAATTGCTCCTGTAAGTCGCTCTGTATAAGACCTTCTTCTAAAATGCACATTTCTGCAATGATTGTGTATGTATAATATGGTTATATCTGTAAAAAGATGATAGTGAGATAATTGGCGTTAATGCTCCGAACACACATTGGTTTGAATGGTGTCAGCTATATTTATCTTGTGTTCTTTTGAGCTTAACATGTTTTGGGGTATTTAGAATACTATTTAGGTAGAGAACATTGAACTGAACAAGACTAAATGTCAATAACTAAATGTTGATAAAAATGCAGATAGAACCGTTTAGTCTCAAAATGTAAATGAAAAAATGTTGGATAAAAGCACCTACATCTCATCTAAAATCAGATTGCGTGACCAAGCAGAACTCTGAGATTACCATTATCTCTGAAATGATGTTATTACAATGTTATAATGATTTATCATTATCATTTATCGCATAAGTTTTTAAAAGATGATTATTCAACTGAAGGAAATAGCAAAAGGGGGATACCATGTTTAAGTGCTATGCCTGTTATTCCTCAGTATTAATACACAAAAGCTACAGATTGGGTTTAACATTGGGTTACCATGAATGCCTACAGTAGAAAGTGGTCGACCATGTGTGTAAGCGTCCTGATGTCATCCTGTTGTAATAGTAAAGCCATTATGCAGCTGAGGTAACTGCGATGGTAATGAGATAACGAAGCACGGTTAAAGTATGTCCATAAAGAGGATAACACTCCCACTTTAAATAAAACATCCCTTTTTTTTCTGTGGTGACTTTCCATACAGTACGTCATGTGACATCTAGTGATATACAGGCACAAAACACATCTCTGTCACGCTACTTTCAAAGACATGGTAGACCTTTCAGAGTTACAGTATAGGCCTAAATCCAGGCTGACTACATGGTAGACCTTTCAAAGCTACAGTTTAGGCCTAAGATCCAGGCTGACTACATGGTAGGCCTATACTGTAGCTCTGAAAGGTCTACCATGTAGTCAGCCTGGATCTTAGGCCTAAACTGTAGCTCTGAAAGGTCTAAGATCCAGGCTGACTACATGGTAGACCTTTCAGAGCTACAGTATAGGCCTAAGATCCAGGCTGACTACATGGTAGACCTTTCAGAGCTACAGTATAGGCCTAAATCCAGGCTGACTACATGGTAGACCTTTCAGAACTACAGTATAGGCCTAAGATCCAGGATGACTACATGGTAGACCTTTCAGAGCTACAGTATAGGCCTAAATCCAGGCTGACTACATGGTAGACCTTTCAGAACTACAGTATAGGCCTAAGATCCAGGATGACTACATGGTAGACCTTTCAGAGCTACAGTATAGGCCTAAATCCAGGCTGACTACATGGTAGACCTTTCAGAACTACAGTATAGGCCTAAGATCCAGGATGACTACATGGTAGACCTTTCAGAGCTACAGTATAGGCCTAAATCCAGGCTGACTACATGGTAGACCTTTCAGAGCTAAAGTATAGGCCTAAATCCAGACTGACTACATGCCAGATCTCACAACGTCTGCATATGTGTTTAACAAAGAGTGGGGAGAACAAGTATTTGATGCACTGCCGATTTTGCAGGTTTTCCTACTTACAAAGCATTGTAGAGGTCTGTAATTTTTATCATAGGTACATTTCAACTGTGAGAGACAGAATCTAAAACAAAAATCCAGAAAATCACATTATATGATTTTCAAGTAATTAATTAGCCTTTTATTGCATGACATAAGTATTTGATCACCTACCAACCAGTAAGAATTCCAGCTCTCACAGACCTGTTAGTTTTTCTTTAAGAAGCCCTCCTGTTCTCCACTCATCACCTGTATTAACTGCACCTGCTTGAACTCGTTACCTGTATAAAAGACACCTGTCCACACACTCAAACAGACTCCAAACTCTCCACAGTGGCCAAGACCAGAGAGGACATCAGGGATAAAATTGTAGACCTGCACAAGGCTGGGATGGGCTACAGGACAATAGGCAAGCAAAAGGCAACAACTATTGGTGTATTTTTTTGAAAATGGAAGAAGTTCAAGATGACGGTCAATCAGCTTCGGTCTGGGGCTCCATGCAAGATCTCACCTCGTGGGGCATCAATGATCACGAGGAAGGTGAGGGATCAGCCCAGAACTACACGGCAGGACCTGGTCAATGACCTGAAGAGAGCTGGGATCACAGTCTCAAAGAAAACCATCACACTACGCCGTCATGGATTAAAATCCAGTCCCATCTGAAGTTTGCCAATGACCATCTGGATGATCCAGAGGAGGAATGGGAGAAGGTCATGTGTTCTGATGAGACAAAAATAGAGCTTTTTGGTCTAAACTCCACTCGCTGTGTTTGGAGGAAGAAGGATGAGTACAACCCCAAGAACACCACCCTAACCGTGAAGCATGGAGGTGGAAACCTCATTCTTTCGGGATGCTTTTCTGCAAAGGGGACAGGACGACTGCACCGTATTGAGGGGAGGATGGATTGGGCCATGTATCGCGAGATCTTGGCCAACAACCTCCTTCCCTCAGTAAGAGCATTGAAGATGGGTTGTGGCTGAGTCTTCCAGCATGACAACGACCCAAAACACACAGCCAGGGCAACTAAGGGGTGGCTCCGTAAGAAGCATCTCAAGGTCCTGGAGTGGCCTAGCCAGTCTCCAGACCTGAACCCAATAGAAAATCTTTGGAGGGAGCTGAAAGTCCGTATTGCCCAGCGACAGCCCCGAAACCTGAAGGATCTGGAGAATGTCTGTATGGAGGAGTGGGCCAAAATCCCTGCTGCAGTGTGTGCAAACCTGGTCAAGAACTACAGGAAACGTATGATCTCTGTAATTGCAAACAAAGGTTTCCATAACAAATATTAAGTTCTGCTTTTCTGATGTATCAAATACTTATGTCTTGCAATAAAATGCAAATTAATTACTTAAAAATCATACAATGTGATTTTCAGGATTTTTGTTTTAGATTCCGTCTCTCACAGTTGAAGTGTACCTATGATAAGAATTACAGACCTCTACATGCTTTGTAAGTAGGAAAACTTGCAAAATCGGCAGTGTATCAAATACTTGTTCTCCCCACTGTATCACATAGCAATCTGATGCCCCAAGGACCATTTGATGACTTAACCCACAACCATCAGTTGATGGGAAGGCAACATCAGCAACGTAGTCGACCTTGGAACTCGACCTTCCACCTCTGAACCGTGTGATCCTTAAATCTTCCCATGGACAACACAGACTACAATCCATACCATGACCTTTGACTTGTGTTAGCAGTGCAGAGAGCAACATGTCCCTATACAAACTGGTTGACTTATCAGAAACCTGTATCTGTACATATTACCTTCACTGACCTGTCATATACTGGACAGTATGTGTGTCTAAGACCCAAATCCGTGTTTGCAACTGCATCCATGACATTCTTCTTGTGTCTGTGATCATTAACGTTATGTCCAATGGTCAGTTAATGTGATATTAGTGGGATTATTTGTGTCTGTGTGATCATTAACGTTATGTCCAATGGTCAGGTAATGTGATTTTAGTGGGATTATTTGTGTCTGTGTGATCATTAACGTTATGTCCAATGGTCAGGTAATGTGATTTTAGTGGGATTATTTGTGTCTGTGTGTATGAAGGATTAAGACGTGTAGAGGAATGACATCTTCACTGCCCTTGACAGAGGTCTTAAGATAAATCGGTTGATTCCCAGGAAGCCACCCCTCTATAGAAACATACCAAGGGCTCAATTCAATCCGTGATTTAAGTTTAAAGGTCATTTCCGATTGAGCCGACATACGCAGTGTTTACCGTGAACACAGTCTCTGCGACCGCGGGGAACAGTGCCTTTTCATTGACATTTCGCTACAGTGCTGAACTTCTGCAATACGGATTGAATCGAGCCCTTATATAGTCTTATATGTTCATTGGCTGCATGGAGATAAAGCAGTCGGAATGTCCTGAGAATGCCTCAAACTAGTCATACAAACTGTAGAAGAAGAGTGTGTGTGTGTCTGTTCCAAAGGGCCAATAGCAAGGACATAGTGGGTATACTGGGCCACACAACCATCTATGTATACATTACAGTTCCCTGACAATAAACATATCATTTCTGGTTAATACAGGGGTGCACATTTAAATCCCTGAAGCCTTTAACACCACATGTAACTGTACATGTATTTCATGTACCATGTGTTCCACTATAGGGCGGTCAGGTAGCCTAGCAATTAGCAGACCGTTGGGTCTGTAACCGAAAGGTTGCTGGTTCGAATCCCTGAGCCGACTACGTGAACAGTCTGTCGATGTGCCTTTGAGCTCACTCTAATTGCTCTGGATAAGAGCACCTGCTAAAATGTAAATTACGCCAATGACTGTTTTTATATTATGATCAATTATATTTATTAAAACACCCCTAAATAAAGCACTATCAAACGTTTATAGAGTGGATTTATAGATCTGTTTTAATTTACAAAAATACTGAATTAACCTCATGATAGACATTGACATTAAAACACAGGAACACTACTGGTTGGCCTCATTCACAACATTACAGTACGCTTAGCTACACATGATTAAACTTGTGTCAATTCTCTCCGCGGAGGTTCACGTGTGTTTGTGTGCATGTGAGTTTGTGCATGTCTGGTCAATATTGCGGAGAACCCTACTCAAAATGCTCTTCAGAGTCTGCTAGCCTACCCATATATTTTTCAAGACTTCTCTGTTTGTTAGTATCTGTAAAGGTTTAGCACTGTAGTCAGTCTGTACTGCTAGTCTTTCATGGAGCAGGCGGTCCATCTGTAGAGTTGATTGTCTGTCTTTAATGAAATCTTTCTCAGGTGTCCAGTAAAATGAAGTCACTGAGTCAAAGTGGAATATTCAAAATGGCCACTCCATTCTTTTCCATTAAATGTTTTCTTAGCTCTTTAAAAATATCAGAATAAAATAATCTGTCAACATCAATGATAACAAAAATAGACCAATACCTAAGTACAGAATATATCAGAATTAGAGCGATAAAAGAGTACCAGGCAAGGATCTGACAGGCACTGAACCCCATAGGCTCTTAAATGTATACCTCCGCTGTTGCATGATGTTGAATAGAAAAAAAAACACACACTAAAACTAACATAATAAAACTAAAATAATAACAATGACACATGATATAAACAATTATCACAGATATAAAATACATTTTGGAATCACAGTTGTTAAAATTAAAAAACACAGACAGTATTTAGTGTATTTGACATAGAACATGAAATGAATTGATATTAATTTGATGTTTTTGACGATCAAAAAATCCAGCTTTGGTGTGTTTTCAGTAAGACAAGGCAAATTCAAAAGGTGTCAAAAAAGAAATGCAAACTGACACAAGAAATATTGATGATGAATCTGCCACAGTACACTACGAGTACTTTAAAATGGCCGCCACTCTCTCACTCATGAAGTGTGCAGGGAGTGTGTGGAGGAAGAGGAGGAAGAATAGGAGGGGGAAGAAAAAGAGGTGTGTATCTGTGAGGATGTCAGGTTGGATATGTCTTCTACAGTAAGCAGCATCGAAAGGAGGCACACTAACATGTAATGACCAGATATAGTTCTATAATCTCCCCTCTCCACTAAACGTTTATCTCCTCCTCCTTCCCATCTCCTCCTCCTTCCCACCTCCTCCCACCCCCATCTCCTCCTCCTTCCCACCCCTCCCACCTCCTCCCACCCCTCCCACCTCCATCTCCTCCTCCTTCCCACCTCCTCCCACCCCCACCCCCTCCCACCCCCATCTCCTCCTCCTTCCCACCTCCTCCCACCCCTCCCACCTCCATCTCCTCCTCCTTCCCACCTCCTCCCACCCCTCCCACCTCCATCTCCTCCTCCTTCCCACCTCCTCCCACCCCCTCCCACCTCCATCTCCTCCTCCTTCCCACCTCCTCCCACCCCTCCCACCTCCTTCCCACCCCCTCCCACCTCCATCTCCTCCTTCCCACCTCCATCTCCTCCTTCCCACCTCCTCCCACCCCCTCCCACCTCCATCTCCTCCTCCTTCCCACCTCCTCCCACCCCCATCTCCTCCGTTTCTCTATTTGGCACAGCATTCGTGATTGAAACAAAGCTACAATCAGACTTCTGAACACATTAAAATAACAGTGTGTGTCACTGAATGTTTCCAAGTCTGTGAGTGTGTGGGTGTTAACTCCCCTCTGCCATAGTGATATACCTGAAACTTTGACTACCTCAACGAGAGTGTGTTTCTCTGAGTTTGTGTGTGTCTGTGTGTGTATGTTGAGGTGTTGGGGGGTTAGTCAAGGTGTGTGTTCAGCAGTCTGCAGACTTTTGTGTCTCGCCGTCCTCCTGCGAGAGAGGAGCCCGCGACTCCTTCAGCTGCTCGCACTCCTCCCCGCTCCCTGCCTCCTCGCCTCCCTTCGTCTCCCCTGGATACACCACCACACAGAACTTCTGGCCCAGGTAGGTCATCTTGGCTGGAGAGAGAGAAGGGGAGAGGTTAGGATACCAGTCTAGAGTACAACGCCCAGTAGATACAGAGAGAAGGGGAGAGGTTAGGATACCAGTCTAGAGTACAACGCCCAGTAGATACAGAGAGAAGGGGAGAGGTTAGGATACCAGTCTAGAGTACAACGCCCAGTAGATACAGAGAGAAGGGGAGAGGTTAGGATACCAGTCTAGAGTACAACGCCCAGTAGATACAGAGAGAAGGGGAGAGGTTAGGATACCAGTCTAGAGTACAACGCCCAGTAGATACAGAGAGAAGGGGAGAGGTTAGGATACCAGTCTAGAGTACAACGCCCAGTAGATACAGAGAGAAGGGGAGAGGTTAGGATACCAGTCTAGAGTACAAGGCCCAGTAGATACAGAGAGAAGGGGAGAGGTTAGGATACCAGTCTAGAGTACAAGGCCCAGTAGATACAGAGAGAAGGGGAGAGGTTAGGATACCAGTCTAGAGTACAACGCCCAGTAGATACAGAGAGAAGGGGAGAGGTTAGGATACCAGTCTAGAGTACAACGCCCAGTAGATACAGAGAGAAGGGGAGAGGTTAGGATACCAGTCTAGAGTACAACGCCCAGTAGATACAGAGAGAAGGGGAGAGGTTAGGATACCAGTCTAGAGTACAACGCCCAGTAGATACAGAGAGAAGGGGAGAGGTTAGGATACCAGTCTAGAGTACAACGCCCAGTAGATACAGAGAGAAGGGGAGAGGTTAGGATACCAGTCTAGAGTACAACGCCCAGTAGATACAGAGAGAAGGGGAGAGGTTAGGATACCAGTCTAGAGTACAACGCCCAGTAGATACAGAGAGAAGGGGAGAGGTTAGGATACCAGTCTAGAGTACAACGCCCAGTAGATACAGAGAGAAGCCAAGGAAGTGAATCCAGTGTAAGGAGTCATAAGGGAAAAGAGCCACGAGTCAGAAGAAGAATCCGTGTTAGTAGTGATATCTTGTGAATCAACATCCATAATGTCACGTGACTAGAAGTCATATGAATAATAATAATAACAATGCTTTTGAAAGTTGAACGTTGCCACGAGCAGCACCGCAGATATTGAGATGAGCGAGATGCAAGACTTCGCTCTCACACAGTCGCACACAGCTTCACGCTGTACACAGAGTGGTAGCCAGGGCACCAAAACGACGGAGAAGTTGAGCCTCGCACTTCAACGCTCTTAGTTGTTGTGGAACTTGACCCACTATAATGTTTACTTTCTGAACCGCCGTCATATTGCCGAGTCTACCTTTAAGGAAGTTCCAGGCCATCCTTGTCAATACGAAGTTATTCTTAATGGACTTCCCTGCTAAAAATAAAGGTTAAATAAATAAATCAAGTTGAAGGAATTAGAACAAGACTGCCGTACCAACGAATGTGTTGAAGCACGCGGGCTTGTTGTCCCAGTAGACACCCAGGAAGTAGACAGGTACTCCAGTCAACATGATAGCCATACCGAGGCCACACACCACGGGCTCAGAGTACAGGGAGAAGATGAGCAGGAAGGCCCAGAACAACAGATAGATCACAGGCCATGCCAGACTGATCTGTAGGAGGGAGAGAGACAGATGGTGGAGTCAGTCATTGTGCAAACCACAATAAGAATGCATATACTAGGCCCTCGAACACCTAGGGTCAGATTGACTAAACACTGAGAACATAACAAAAAGGTCAAATAAAAACGTGGGAGAAAGTCTAGCCTCTGTAGAACTTAATAGAACCCAATGTCAGGAATGGGTCTCCTAGGAAACTCACCCTGATTGGTCGGTGCATGTCGGGTTGCTTGATGCGCAGCACAATCTGCCCGGCAACAGTGACCCCGTAGAAGAGGTAGTTGATAAAGCCCACGTAGTTGATGAGGGTGTACATGTCACTGGTGCACAGCATCAGCAGGGTGGACAGACACTGGGGCAGGGAGGGAGAGATGGATAGAGAGAGAGAGAGGTTAGAGGGTATCAGATTGCTTGCTAGAAGCTTCTCACTGGGCACAGACGTCAGTTTAACGTCTATTCCACGTTGGTTCAACGTAATTTCATTGAAATGACATGAAAACATTGATTCAACCAGTGTGTTCCCAGTGGGTTGTGACAATGACATTTTAAAGGCTGGCTTCATTGAACTTTAGATTTGTGGCATGGACAGGGAAATTGGTAAACAGTCTGAGATAGAAAAGGATGGTGTTGGTACTCACAGTGAAGAGCAGAGCAGGGATGGGGGTGCAGCGCTTCACATGGATCATAGCCAGAAGACTGGGGAGGTGGCCCTCTCTGGCTCCAGCAAAGAACAACCTGTTAGAGAGAAAGATAGATAATCAGAATGAACACCAATTTAATCTGCAACACAAACTTGTTAAAGGAGAGATCAGCAGATAAACCCTGGTTGTTAAAGGAGAGTTCAGCAGATAAACCCTGGTTGTTAAAGGAGAGATCAGCAGATAAACCCTGGTTGTTAAAGGAGAGATCAGTAGATAAACCCTGGTTGTTAAAGGAGAGATCAGCAGATAAACCCTGGTTGTTAAAGGAGAGTTCAGCAGATAAACCCTGGTTGTTAAAGGAGAGATCAGCAGATAAACCCTGGTTGTTAAAGGAGAGATCAGTAGATAAACCCTGGTTGTTAAAGGAGAGATCAGCAGATAAACCCTGGTTGTTAAAGGAGAGTTCAGCAGATAAACCCTGGTTGTTAAAGGAGAGTTCAGCAGATAAACCCTGGTTATTAAAGGAGAGATCAGCAGATAAACCCTGGATGTTAAAGGGATGTTGACACTGACCGTGAGGAGGTGAAGAGGGATCCGTTAACCCCTCCGAAGGTGGACAGAGCTACAGAGATGGGCATGATCCATGACATCACTCCCAGCAGCTTCTCACCAAATGTCTTTAGGGAGGAGAGAGAGAGGGAGGGAGGGAGGGAGGGAGAGAGGGAGGGAGGGAGGGAGAGAGAGAGAGAGAGGGAGGGAGGGAGAGATAGAGAGAGGGAGGGAGGGAGGGAGGGAGGGAGGGAGGGAGGGAGGGAGGGAGGGGAGAGAAGGGGAGGGGAGAGAGAGGGAGGGGAGAGAGAGGGAAGGAGAGAGAGAGAGGGAGGGAGAAAGGGAGGGAGGGGAGAGAGGGGGAGGGGAGAGAGAGGGAGGGGAGAGAGAGGGAGGGGAGAGAGAGGGAGGGAGGGAGAGAGAGAGAGGAGAGAGGGAGGGAGAGAGAGAGAGGGAGGGAGAAAGGGAGGGAGGGGAGAGAGAGGGAGGGGAGAGAGGGGGAGGGGGGAGAGAGGGAGGGAGGGAGAAAGGGAGGGAGGGGGAGAGAGGGGGAGGGGGGGAGGGGAGAGAGAGGGAGGGAGGGAGAAAGGGAGGGAGTGGAGAGAGGGGGAGGGGAGAGAGAGGGAGGGAGGGAGAGAGAGAGAGAGAGAGAGAGAGAGAGAGAGAGAGGGAGGGGAGAGGGGGGAGGAGAGAGAGAGGGAGGGGAGAGAGAGGGAGGGAGAGAGAGAGAGAGAGAGGGAGGGAGGGGAGAGGGGGAGGGGAGAGAGAGGGAGGGGAGAGAGAGGGAGGGAGGGGAGAGAGAGGGAGGGAGGGAGGGAGGGAGGGAGGGAGGGAGGGAGGGAGGGAGGGAGGGAGGGAGAGAGAGAGGGAGGGAGGGAGGGAGAGAGAGAGAGAGGGAGGGAGAGAGGGGAGAGGGAGGGAGGGAGAGAGGGGAGAGAGAGGGAGGGAAGGAGAGAGAGAGGGAGGGAGAGAGGGGGGGGAAGAGATGGTTAAACACACACTCAGACATTCAATGAACTGATGCATAGCTACATAAATATCACAAACATGTTTATATACTAAAATTGAAAAAAGAGTGGAAAATGGATAATTATTGATTGTGTTACTGTGATGCTACTACACACTTCAATACTCAGTTTAATTTGAAGAGCATTAACTCTTAGTGACCAGAAGGGGCGGCCAGAGGCCTTTTGCAATACTGACTATGAATAACCCAGAGCACGTTGGTCTTCTTTCTGACAGGGGTGGTGGGTGGAGCTACTCACCACGGCAACAGCGTTGGAGGCCAGCAGCTCCTGAGGACTCATGGCAGTGACGTAGGCGATGTTAGCGAATACGTAGACGAACGTCACCAAGGGGATGGAGATGAAGATGGCGCGAGGAAGATTCCTAGAATAGAGAGAGGAATGGAGGGATGGGGAGAAATAAGTCAAATATATATTATCTTTACCACTACCTACATGTACAACATATTATATATTATCTTTACCACTACCTACATGTACAACATATTATATATTATCTTTACCACTACCTACATGTACAACATATTATATATTATCTTTACCACTACCTACATGTACAACATATTATATATTATCTTACCACTACCTACATGTACAACATATTATATATTATCTTTACCACTACCTACATGTACAACATATTATATATTATCTTTACCACTACCTACATGTACAACATATTATATATTATCTTTACCACTACCTACATGTACAACATATTATATATTATCTTTACCACTACCTACATGTACAAATGTCCTCGACTAACCTGATTCGGTACCAGATATATAGCCTCATTATTGTTATGTCATTTTATTGTGTTACTTTTTATAACATTTTTTTACCTTAGTTTATTTAGTAAAGGGCCCATAAGAAAGTATTTCACGGTAAGGTAACCTGTTCGGCACGTGACAAATACAATTTGATTTAGTGCATAACTTTTGACCAGAGCCCTATTGTGCCCTATAAAACACTACGCTATAAAGGGAACAGTGTGCCATTTGGGAGGCAAGCGTGTAGTAATTGATATGTGTTACACATAGCGGTCGACAAGATCCTCAGTGATGTAGTGACAGAGCCCTATGTGCCCTGGTCCAAAGTAGTGCACTACAAAGAGAACAGGGCGCCATTTGGGAGGCACTACTAATGGTAGTGTCTTACACATAGGGGTCGACCAGCTCCTCAGTGACGTAGTTGAGGAAGTTCCATCCCCCGTAGGCGAAGGAGCCTTGTAGAAAGGCCAGGGCTATCAGTCCCACGTCGTACTCCTGGAAGGGCTCGAAGGCATTCGCTGGCTCCAGCCAATAGTACTCTCCTGGAGGAGAAGAGGACCAGAGGCTTTAGAATTACGATTATGTAGGGTTGGGAGGAAAGACAGACAGACAGACAGACAGGCAGACAGCGACAGAGCAGACAGACAGACAGACAGACAGACAGAACAGACAGGACAGACAGACAGACAGGACAGACAGACAGACAGACAAGACACAGACAGACAGAAGACAGACAGACCAGACAGACAGACAGACAGACAGAAGCAGACAGACAGACAGACAGACAGGACAGGACAGACAGACATGGTTTGTACAACATGTCTGCTTTGGAGCCCAACCCATTGTCTGTCTTCTTTCCCCTGGCTCACCTTTCATGGCATGCCAATATGACATGAACATGGCCCTCCTCGTCTCTCTCTCTCTCTCTCTCTGGTGGGTGAATCTCCCATACTCTCTCACCCATTATGTTCTAACACCAAACACTCAGAATCCTCCTCTTCCTCTCCTCTCCTCTCTCTCCTCTCCTCCTCNACTACCTACATGTACAACATATTATATATTATCTTTACCACTACCTACATGTACAACATCTTATATATATCTTTACCACTACCTACATGTACAACATATTATATAGTTATCTTTACCACTACCTACATGTACAAATGTCCTCGACTAACCTGATTCGGTACCAGATATATAGCCTCATTATTGTTATGTCATTTTATTGTGTTACTTTTTATAACATTTTTTTACCTTAGTTTATTTAGTAAAGGGCCCATAAGAAAGTATTTCACGGTAAGGTAACCTGTTCGGCACGTGACAAATACAATTTGATTTAGTGCATAACTTTTGACCAGAGCCCTATGTGCCCTATAAAACACTACGCTATAAAGGGAACAGTGTGCCATTTGGGAGGCAAGCGGTTGTAGTAATTGATATGTGTTACACATAGCGGTCGACACAAGATCCTCAGTGATGTAGTGACAGAGCCCTATGTGCCCTGCGTCCAAAGTAGTGCACTACAAAGAGAACAGGGCGCCATTTGGGAGGCACTACTAATGGTAGTGTCTTACACATAGGGTCGACCAAGCATCCTCAGTGACGTAGTTGAGGAAGTTCCATCCCCCGTAGGCGAAGGAGCCTTGTAGAAAGGCCAGGGCTATCAGTCCCACGTCGACTCCTGGAAGGGCTCGAAGGCATTCGCTGGCTCAGCCAATAGTACCTCCACTGGAGGAGAAGAGGACCAGAGGCTTTAGAATTACGATTATGTAGGGTTGGGAGGAAAGACAGACAGACAGACAGACAGGCAGACAGGCAGACAGACAGACAGCCAGACAGACAGGACAGACAAAAAGACAGACAGAAAGACAGACAGACAGACAGAAGACAGAAAGACAGACAGACAGACAGGACAGACAGACAGACAGACAGAACAGACAGACAGACAGACGACAGACAGGACAGGACAGACATTGGTTTGTACAACATGTCTGCTTTGTAGCCCAACCCAATCTGTCTGTCTTCTTTCCCCTGGCTCACCTTTTCATTGGCATGCCAATATGAACTGACATGGCCCTCTCTCCTTCTCTCTCTCTTCTCTCTCTCTGGTGGGTGAATCTCCCATACCTCTCCACCCATTATGTTCTTAACACCAACACTCAGAATCCTCCTTCCTCCCCTCCTCTCCTCTACCTTCCTCCTCTTCTCTCCTCTCCTCCTCCTCTCCTCTCCTCTCCCTCCTCTCCTCTCCTCTCCTCTCCCTCTCCTCTCCTCTCCTCTCCTCTCCTCTCCTCTCCTCTCCTGGTCCGGTCTTCCTTCTCCTCTTCTGCTGTTGTCCACACCCCTATTGTCACGGTTGTCTCTATCCGTCTCTCATAACTGAGCCTCACGACTGTTATGATAACTAAACCACAGAGACACGCTGGGATGGAAACTACATTAAAACCCTATTAGCTCTGTGAGTTTTACCAGAGGGAGGCTATGGCAACGTCTCAAATGGCACCCCTATTCCCTATGTAGCGTACTACTTTTGACCAGGGTCCATTGGGCTCTGAATAAAAGTAGTGTACTATATAGGGAATAGGGTGCCATTTGGGCCCCAGACTTTGCGTCCCCAGTGACCCAGTGATGGGATGTGACTCTGTGTCTCTGGATCGAGAGAGAGATTAGAAAGATGCAGCGGCACAGATTGTGTAGGGACACACACACGTATTGGCACGCACACACACACACACACACACACACGTATTGGCACACACACACACACACACACACACACACACACACACACACACACACACACACGTATTGACACGCACACACACACGCACGCACGCAAACACACACACACGCACGCACACACACACACACACACACACACACACACACACACACACACACACACACACACGGAACCTAGTCCTACCCTTGCAGATCTGCACGATGCCCATGATAATGATGAGAGCCAGGGCCAGCAGCTTGCCGGCTGTGAAGATGTCCTGGACTCTGGTGGCCCATCGCACACTGGAGCAGTTCACCCACGTCAACAACACTGTGAGAGACAGAGAGAGTGTTATTATCGATTAAATATGAGTTATTTTACGTTTCAAGTTGATGCCATGATGCTCCTGTACTGCGCGCGTCTGAGTGATGGAAGCGAGGAGAACAGGTCCCTGATGATCTTCTTGGCCTTCCTGAGACACCTGGTGTTGTAGGTGTCCTGGAGGGCAGGCAGTGAGCACCCAGGGGTGCGTTGGGTTGTGCGTACCACCCGCCATAGTGCCTTGCGGTCAGCGGCGGTGGAGTTGTCGTACCAGGTGTTTTTACTGTGACACTATAAGATAGGGACTTATAAAGCCACGAAAGCTTGTGGAATCCAATTGCGAGAAACATTACAGAGATCAACAAAATACAATTCACACTGGGCGTTGTGTTCCATCCATTCATGTCCTCCGCTGCTCTCTGCTACATCAGGCTACTGAGAACAACAGATGAATACAATGGTGATTCCCAGTACAATAAACATTACTGCGGACTGGAGGAATTCTCACCATACAATTCTCACCAAGTCAGTATAGAATTGTTGCTAACAATGCACAAAGGGAGACGCACAGTGCACAGCTACACTATATTCCCCCTCTGCTCTGTTCTTGCCTTTGAAGGCTTTATAACAGCAACCAGTGAGAGCATTGGTCACATACAGCAGGTAGAGGTGATGGTACTATAAATAACGATGTAAGGAGAGAGGGAGAAAGAGACTGAGAAACAGATAGATATAGTGGTATAAGGTGGATGGACAAATAGAAAGAGGGCGAAGAAGGTGTGTGTGTGTGTGTGTGTGGGGGGGGGGGGGGGGGGCGTGTCTGTGTGTGTGGGTGTGTGTGTGTGTGTGGGTGTGGTGGAGATTACAGTAACACACATTGTGCTGCAACTGGTGTGACGTGTCATAAAAGGTGAAAGGCATGTACTATCACAATGAACTATGACCCCTCTCTCCTTGCCTATCAACTTCTCTGATACAATGACAACGACCACTCCCCAACAGACACTGACTGGACGTTCAGCGTGTCTGTTCTGCAATCTGTCGCACCTTCACGTTTGGGGTACTGAAGACGTGGGTATTGATTAAGGCAGCCCCCCGCACCTCTCTGATTCAGAGCAGTTGGGTTAAATGCGGAAGACACATTTCAGTTGAAATGATTCAGTTGTACAACTGACTAGGTATCTCCCTTTTCTCTCCCTCTTAATACAGCACCACTGTACATTACATCAGGGCTAACGGAAGGGCCTGCGATAGACCAGCGTCCTGTCCAGGGTGTGTACATCAAACTGCCTCACACTGCCTTGGCTACTTACTTACTAGGTTAATGCTAAACACGATGGTATTAAATTCTAGAGTGCAGTGGGGGTGGCAGGTAGCCTCGCGGTTAGCATTGGGCTAGTAACCAAAAGGTTGCTAGTTCGAATCCCCCAGCCGACAAAGTGAAACACATGTCAATGTGCCCTTGAGCAAGGCACTTAAAGGAATAATCCAGTCAAAACTATCTTTTGGTATTTTGTTCATTAGTCTGCTGTTGATACAGTCCCAAGATGTTATGCATGTCAGAAATCAAGTATTCAAGATAAAGCATTATCAAAAAGACAATTGTCACTTGTCACATCACCATGATGATGCAGAAGTATGTATTATTATTGGTGCAGACAGAAGTATGTATTATTATTATTGGTGCAGACAGAAGTATGTATTATTATTGGTGCAGACAGAAGTATGTATTATTATTGGTGCAGACAGAAGTATGTATTATTATTGGTGCAGACAGAAGTATGTATTATTATTGGTGCAGATAGAAGTATGTATTATTATTGGTGCAGACAGAAGTATGTATTATTATTGGTGCAGACAGAAGTATGTATTATTATTATTGGTGCAGACAGAAGTATGTATTATTATTGGTGCAGACAGAAGTATGTATTATTATTATTGGTGCAGACAGAAGTATGTATTATTATTGGTGCAGACAGAATTATGTATTATTATTGGTGCAGACAGAAGTATGTATTATTATTGGTGCAGACAGAAGTATGTATTATTATTGGTGCAGACAGAAGTATGTATTATTATTGGTGCAGACAGAAGTATGTATTATTATTGGTGCAGACAGAAGTATGTATTATTATTGGTGCAGATAGAAGTATGTATTATTATTGGTGCAGACAGAAGTATGTATTATTATTGGTGCAGATAGAAGTATGTATTATTATTGGTGCAGACAGAAGTATGTATTATTATTGGTGCAGACAGAAGTATGTATTATTATTGGTGCAGACAGAAGTATGTATTATTATTGGTGCAGACAGAAGTATGTATTATTATTGGTGCAGACAGAAGTATGTATTATTATTGGTGCAGACAGAAGTATGTATTATTATTGGTGCAGACAGAAGTATGTATTATTATTGGTGCAGACAGAAGTATGTATTATTATTGGTGCAGATAGAAGTATGTATTATTATTGGTGCAGACAGAAGTATGTATTATTATTGGTGCAGACAGAAGTATGTATTATTATTGGTGCAGACAGAAGTATGTATTATTATTATTGGTGCAGATAGAAGTATGTATTATTATTGGTGCAGACAGAATTACGTATTATTATTGGTGCAGACAGAAGTATGTATTATTATTATTGGTGCAGATAGAAGTATGTATTATTATTGGTGCAGACAGAATTATGTATTATTATTGGTGCAGATAGAAGTATGTATTATTATTGGTGCAGACAGAAGTATGTATTATTATTGGTGCAGACAGAATTATGTATTATTATTGGTGCAGACAGAAGTATGTATTATTATTGGTGCAGACAGAAGTATGTATTATTATTGGTGCAGACAGAAGTATGTATTATTATTGGTGCAGACAGAAGTATGTATTATTATTGGTGCAGACAGAAGTATGTATTATTATTGGTGCAGACAGAAGTATGTATTATTATTGGTGCAGATAGAAGTATGTATTATTATTGGTGCAGACAGAAGTATGTATTATTATTGGTGCAGATAGAAGTATGTATTATTATTGGTGCAGACAGAAGTATGTATTATTATTGGTGCAGACAGAAGTATGTATTATTATTGGTGCAGACAGAAGTATGTATTATTATTGGTGCAGACAGAAGTATGTATTATTATTGTGCAGACAGAAGTATGTATTATTATTGGTGCAGACAGAAGTATGTATTATTATTGGTGCAGACAGAAGTATGTATTATTATTGGTGCAGACAGAAGTATGTATTATTATTGGTGCAGATAGAAGTATGTATTATTATTGGTGCAGACAGAAGTATGTATTATTATTGGTGCAGACAGAAGTATGTATTATTATTGGTGCAGACAGAAGTATGTATTATTATTATTGGTGCAGATAGAAGTATGTATTATTATTGGTGCAGACAGAATTATGTATTATTATTGGTGCAGACAGAAGTATGTATTATTATTATTGGTGCAGATAGAAGTATGTATTATTATTGGTGCAGACAGAATTATGTATTATTATTGGTGCAGATAGAAGTATGTATTATTATTGGTGCAGACAGAAGTATGTATTATTATTGGTGCAGACAGAATTCTGTATTATTATTGGTGCAGATAGAAGTATGTATTATTATTGGTGCAGACAGGAGTATGTATTATTATTGGTGCAGACAGAAGTATGTATTATATTGGTGCAGACAGAAGTATGTATTATATTGGTGCAGACAGAAGTATGTATTATTATTGGTGCAGACAGAAGTATGTATTATTATTGGTGCAGACAGAAGTATGTATTATTATTGGTGCAGACAGAAGTATGTATTATTATTATTGGTGCAGACAGAAGTATGTATTATTATTGGTGCAGACAGAAGTATGTATTATTATTATTGGTGCAGACAGAAGTATGTATTATTATTATTGGTGCAGACAGAAGTATGTATTATTATTGGGTGCAGACAGAAGTATGTATTATTATTGGTGCAGACAGAAGTATGTATTATTATTGGTGCAGACAGAAGTATGTATTATTATTGGTGCAGACAGAAGTATGTATTATTATTATTGGTGCAGACAGAAGTATGTATTATTATTGGTGCAGACAGAAGTATGTATTATTATTGGTGCAGATAGAGGCAGCAGTCGGACCTGAATAAGGTTTACAGGACCCTCTAACGACCCTGTTGTTGCACACATCACATTACACACACATCGCATTACACACACACACATCCACATTACACACACATCACATTACACACACATCACATTACACACACATCACATTACACACACACACATCACATTACACACACATCACATTACACACACATCACATTACACACACATCACATTACACAACACACACATCACATTACACACACATCGCATTACACACACACACATCACATTACACACACATCACATTACACACACACACACATCACATTACACACACATCACATTACACACACATCACATTACACACACATCACATTACACACACACATCACATTACACACACATCACATTACACACACATTACATTAGAAATACCTCCGAGCTTATCTGTTCTGGTCAGTCTGCCAAGGAACAGAGACAGGCTACTCAGCTAGACAGAGACGGAGAGAGGAGGAGGAGAGGAAAAGGGTCTGGGGTGGGAGGGTTGTTAGCTGGTCCCAGGTCTGTGCTGTAGCTCCTCTACAATACAGAAGTTAACTAAAGCACATGAAGTGTAGATCTGGGATCAGGCTAACACAAACTGCATCTACACTACATGGGAGTAGGAGCTGAGCAGTGTGTGTGTGTGTGTGTAATAAAAAACATACAGCACAGGTGACGCCAAGCAGCAAGTGTGTTTGCAATCATCTACAGTAACAATAACCTATGTAATGGAAGATATCTGTGAGATTTCTGAAATACGCCTGACACTGCAGTTATATCCACTTTGCAGCACATTCAAAAATAAATATATACATTTGACCTGTGCTGCAGTGCAGGGAACATTCTAAATCATCCCAACTGAATCTCATAGTCCCGTGAATAAAAACAACATGAATCCTACTCCCATTCCTATATCCTACTCCCATTCCTATATCCTACTCCCATTCCTATATCCTACTCCCATTCCTATATCCTACTCCCATTCCTATATCCTACTCCCATTCCTATATCCTACTCCCATTCCTATATCCTACTCCCATTCCTATATCCTACTCCCATTCCTATATCCTACTCCCATTCCTATATCGTACTCCCATTCCTATATCCTACTCCCATTCCTATATCCTACTCCCATTCCTATATCCTACTCCCATTCCTATATCCTACTCCCATTCCTATATCCTACTCCCATTCCTATATCCTACTCCCATTCCTATATCCTACTCCCATTCCTATATCCTACTCCCATTCCTATATCCTACTCCCATTCCTATATCCTACTCCCATTCCTATATCCTACTCCCATTTCTATATGTGGTCTGGCTGAGGTTAACACCTGGGAAACAGTTTTTATACTGAGCACACACTGCAACATGCTGAGAAGCTCCATAACATGACTGTTCAATAACAAGACAACACGCAACCGCGCTCCACCCCGCTCCACCGCGCTCCACCCTGCTCCAGGCCATGGAGACAGGGGAGACAGGGTGGGGGGATGGGGGCTGGAACATGTTTTTGAAACTCAACACTTTTCTAATGTTTCTTCATTGCTGCAGCAGCAGTCTGTCCCAGTGACCAACGAGTTGTTGGTGTTTGTGTGTTTAGAAAAACACGAGTGGGTGCCCAGGAGGGGGAGGGGATCAAGGTAAACTCAAGAAAACAAACAGTATATACATACATACATATACTTGATTGTTTTTTTGTTTGTGTATAGTCAGCAAAAGTGGTCACCCAGCACCATATACAGGTACAGCAACCCCCCCCCCCCCCCCCCCCCCATCTATGCCTGCTGTAGATACAAATGTAGGATTTCATTTGTTCACTCTTCTGTTGATGGGCAGGAAATAATGTTAACTTGTAGTGAATTTGATTTTTTAAAAAGGCTTCTAAAGTTTGTGATTTCCACTTTGAAAATTCAGACTTGATTTGCCCACACGAAAAATGTATCAACCCCTACAACAACGTCCATGAATTATAATCCACATAATAATTCACATTTCCTGTTGCTGAAGGATTCTTTTCCTGTTGTAGCAAACGGCCTCAAATGAAGATCCTACTGTGTTATTGACTGTATGTTAGTTTACTCCATGTGTAACTCTGTGTTGTTGTATGTGTTGAACTGCTGTGCTTGTTCTTGGCCAGGTCGCAGTTGTAAATGAGAACTTGTTCTCAACTAGCCTACCTGGTTAAATAAAGGTGAAATAAAAAATGTTAAAAACCATCTGTAGCATATAATTTCTCAAGGGCTACATCCCTATACTTAAAGAAACGGAGGAAAATAATATCTGGACTCTCACGACTCTCCTAGACACATGAAACCCCCTTGTATAGCACAACATACAGAATGTCCCTGAAACCACCGTCAGAGATACAGAGATACAGACTGTACCGTCCATGCAGGGCCACAGAGGAACCCAAAACAACAGAGGAAGAGGAGGAACAGCAGAAAGAGGAGGAAAAGAGAGAGAAGGAAGAGGAGCATGAAAGAGAAGGAGAGAGAGAAAGGAACTTGTCCTAAAGTAACCCTTCATCCAGTTGTCTTATTTTCCACCGCTGGCTGTAAGAGGAACAACAGCAGAACAACAGCAGAACACAGGGGAATAAGTGGGTAAAAAACAACAGCGGTGACGCTGAGTTTCGACATTCTGCTTGACAACATCTGACCAATTCGTTTCAAGGAAACACAGATTAGGGCTATCGCCTCGGCCAATCAGATTGCAGTGTTCTAAAACTATTGCACATCATCATCGGTGTAGGAAACACTCTCGGCCAAGGAAAATGAATCTTTCTGTCAAGTCTCAACACATCTTCCCCCAGAGGCATTATGGATAGCATTAGGCTTCAGGGAAGAAAACAGGTACATTATGTATGGTCTAGGATCAGTTTAGCCCTTTAGATTGTTTGATTATCATCATTTTATGGACAGGGAGGACCTGATCCTAGATCAGCACTTCAATACTCTGAGAATCTTTGTGAATACAACGCCCCCAGATCTTCTCTAATTACTGAAACAATCCCAGCTGGGAAGACTGTGTGACTGGGTTCACGATCGGGACGGCACGAAGACGCCCACAGGGAGTCTGTCTGTCTGCACTGCCAAGCTATCATAGTATCCTGCTCTAACTGAAGAACATCAGGGCAACAGAATAGCCACCAGTGCATTCCAGCTAAAGTGGGTACTGGGCTTGAATGGTGACACGAAAGAACAGTTTCCCACAGCAATTATTCGTCAGTAACAATCGAGCCAGTTACAAAAACCTATTGATGAGATCAACTCATAATAAAATATTATTAAACAGTTCTTATGGGTTTTGGGGAAAGATTTCACAGACAGAAGAAAACATGTTGAACCTATCTGGGAGGTTGTTGTTGCTTTCACAAACTAGCTTCACACTGTCGGTCTATCTCTCTCTCTCTCTCTCCCCATCTCTCTCTCTCTCTCTCGCTGTCTCTATCTCTGTTTCTGTCTCTGTCTCTCTCGCCCTCTCTCTCTCTAACCATCTCTCTCTCTCTCTCTCTGACTCTCTTTCTTCCCATCTCTTTCTCTCTCTCTCTCTGTCACTCTCTGCCTGTCTGAGCCCACCTTGTGGTATTTGGGCTACGTGTGTGAGGTTTGTAGAGAAGTCTGTCACCAACACTAACTTTTTCTTACATGTTCTTTGACCGTGAGTCACAAGTGTATGTTACTGAAAGAACAGAAGAGAAAGTATGGCAGGAGGAGGATGTGAGTGAGAGACACAGAGGAAGAGAGAGAGACAGAGAGAGAGATGAAGAGAGAAAGAGCAAGATACATGACGAGAGCGTGCGAGAGAGAGATGGAGAGAGAGAGAGAGAGAGAGAGAGAGAGAGAGAGATGAAGAGAGAGAGAGAGAGAGAGAGAGAGAGAGAGAGAGAGAGAGAGAGAGATGAAGAGAGAGAGGGTGAGAGAGATGAAGAGAGAGAGAGATGGAGAGAGAGATGAAGAGGGAGAGAGAGAGAGCGAGATGGAGAGAGAGACAGAGCTTGAGAGAGAGATGGAGAGAGAGAGAGAGAGAGAGAGAGAGAAATGGAGAGAGAGACAGAGCTAGAGAGAGATGAATAGAGAGAGAGCGAGAGAGATGAAGAGAGAGAGAGAGCGAGAGAGATGAAGAGAGATGAAGAGTGAGAGAGAGACAGAGAGAGAGAGAGACAGAGATGAAGAGAGAGAGAGCGAGAGATGGAGAGAGAGATGAAGAGAGAAAGTGTGTGTGAAGGGTGAGTGAACCAGAAAGAGACCCGGGTTAAATTCAACCTCACGAAGTTGTTCCCCACTATTTGCCCTCCTTCACAGATCTGATATGATTGAATAAGTGAAAGCAATACAACGTAGACTAGATGTAGCTACTGCTTGCACTGATTCCAGTTTTCTCAGATCTGTGAAGGAACAATCTGTTGATGTTTTACTCCTCTCTCTTTCGCATGTCCATTCCCCGCCCTTTCCACTCTTCCTGCACGAAGAGGCTCTACTACTACACCAACACAACAGAATTTTTTGGGTTTCCTACAAACAAAACATCTCTGACATGCAGAGAGTTGACAAAACACAGAGTAGAGAACAAACCATTCTAAGTTGTCCAAGTAAGGCTAAAATAGTTTTTGCAGTAATTTGTAGCATAGAATTGCATTATCATTGCATAGCTAAACATGGGAAAAAAACGTATTTAAAAAAGCTCTCTCTCTTTCCCTCTTGTTTCTATCTTTCTCTCCCTGTCACTCTCTCACATTCAATCTATTCAACTTTTCAACCCCCCCCCCGCCCACCTCTCCCTCCAGGGTACAGGGTACTCACGTAGGCAGACGCCGGCCAGCAGGCGCAGTCCGTTCTCCGGGGGGAAGCAGGTTGGGAAGAGGGGCTGTAGGACGTAGTTGGAGAAGGTGAGGGCGATCACCGCCTGGTTGGTGGGGTAGATCACCAGCACTGCGATCCACAGACGCAGGAATCTAGAGGAGGAGGAGGGAGGGAGGAAGGGAGGGAGGAAGAGAGATGGAGGGAGGGAGAGGAGAGGAAGGAAGGGAGGAAGAGAGATGGAGGGAGGGAGAGGAGAGGAAGGAAGGGAGGAAGAGAGATGGAGGGAGGGAGAGGAGAGGAAGGAAGGGAGGAAGAGAGATGGAGGGAGGGAGAGGAGAGGAAGGGCTAAATTAGGGTTATGAGCAGCATGTAGACACTGACGTATGTACGTACACACACACACACACACACCCTCAGATAGTGTGTTTAAAACATAGTAGGACTGGATAACAATGTGTTGTATAAATCATGAAGGGGCAGAGCTACTCTTAGAGGGATAGAGGTCACTCACTCACTCACTCACTCACTCAGAGAGTGGATGTGTGTGTTAAGGAGGGGGCAGCGATATCTATCTGACTAGAGGAGGAGACCACATCAGAAAATGTTTTTTCCCAAAATTCTCCACCAACTTCTGGAGCGGTCATTATGCTTCACTGCGTTCCCCATGTTAGCCAAGCTGTTACTCACAAAAACAGTGTGTGTGTGTGCATGCGTGTGTGTGTGAGCCGGTGTTGAGCCAGAGTGTGTCTATGTGTGTGTTAACAAAATGTTCACAAGGCAATACGTGTGTAAGATTAAAGAAAAGCTCCAAAGCTGAGCCCTCAGTTAAGGAATTGATTTGCTAACCATGTGTGATAGTACATCATCAGGACTGAGTGTCAGTACCACTATGGCTAGTACTGGAATGCCTGGCCTGACACCCCCACACCAATTGGGTGGGCACATCCACAAACACCTATGGAAAGACTCTGCGGAAGAGTCCACCCCCACCACCCGGCAACGCAGGGGTGTCGTTATCAACAACCTTGTTTCTGCTGTACCCTCCTACTCTTACACAGTACACCATCAAAACAAACACTCCTTGATCGTAACTTGGTATCACAGAGAGAAGGAAACAGTATGTGCCCCGAAGAACTTCAAACCTAAACATCTGAGGCATCTGCAGGAAACCGTACGAGACCCATTCTAACATACTAAACAAAGCCTTCAAACGGAGAATATCAGTTAGTTCTGGGTAAAAGTTAGTTTCATTGTAAACCTCTCATTGATCTACTGACGGGACACTAACAATAGTCTGAGGTGTTTTGGTCTGGGTGGATTCCTCTCTGAAAATACTCTGATACAAAATGGATCCAGACTGTTACAACACAAGATCTGTGTGTGTTAACCGTCTGGGCGAACACTACAAAACACATTAATCAATGTGGACAAAGGATTGGTGATATGTCCTGGGCAGAGGATACCAGAGAGGATAAGAATGAGTGAGAGAGTTAGATCAGTGAATACAGTCGTGGGTCAAAGGTCACCAAGTACCATAGATCCAGCCACTCACCCTGCCAGTCCTCCGAAGATGTCCTTGACGTATGCGTAGTCTCCCCCTGACTTGGGGATGGTGACACCCAGCTCGGCGTAGCACAGCGCCCCGATGGCCGTGATGATGCCAGTGACGATCCACACGATCAGCGCCAGACCCACCGAACTGGCGTTCTCCATCACACCCTTAGGGCTGACGAATATCCCCGACCCGATGATGTTACCTAGGATAGAGAGAAGAAGAGGGGACGGTTATTGAAGTGACACCAACAGTTATTTGAGGTACCGAGGAGAAGGGAGGGAGGGTGGGGGGTGGGGTTACTAGCGTGACACCAGTGTTATTCATAGGCAGGAAGAGCTGAAGGGGGATGGAGACATTAGGGTGAGAGAACATCAGTTCCACCATCTAATAACGATGGGAGAAGGGAACGTTATCGACGTGACACCAGCATTCGTCACAGGTTTGCAATCAGGAGGTCAATTGGGGGGAACAGAGTGGAAGCAATGGAGGTAGTTTAATGTGGGATTCTAAACAATGTGTGTAACAAAATCACAGTTCAGAATCCCTCTTCCAATCATGAGCTCTATACCTCTGAGAGACAACACCGTGTTACCATACCCAGGGGAGGAGGAGGTTCTGACCCAGATGTTCCATTAACACATCTGATTGCTCAGCCTTTTAGCAGATTTCCTAGAGAAGAGAAGGAGGATAATAACGGAGGGGGACAAACAGAATGTTGGGATTTAAAGAGTGGTGTAGTGAACAATGGATGACAGAGGGAAAATGTGAGGACGAAGGAGACAGATAAAGTAGAAGAAAGAGAAAGAGAGAGAGAGAGAGACAGAGAGACACAGAAAGAGAGAGGGGAGAATTTAATTTTAACAGCAGTGAGCAGCCAGCCAGCCAGCAGACAGAGTGGAAACACAATGTGCTGAGTTAGCACTGAGGATGAGAAGACACAGAGAGAGAGAGAGAGAGAGAGAGAGAGAGAGAGAGAGAGAGAGAGAGAGAGAGAGAAAGGGGGAGAGGTGAGTGTGTGTGTGTGTGTGTGTGTGTGTGTGTGTGGGTGTGTACTAAGGAGGCCCCTACACTACATCGGAACAATGCCCTGACAGCCTATATAAGCATCAGACTGGCAGTCAGTTTATAGAGCTAGGAAACATGAAAGAGACTGTGTGTGTGTGTGTGTTAGGTTAGACTTGGTTTAGATGACAGGTTAACTACTCACACCCCATCAGAGATCTGAAGAAGCAGTAGGGGTCAGAGGTCGGGGGTTGAGAATCAGATTCAGCTGACTGATTGGCTCATAAACCTTGACAGCGAATAGCACGCCAGGGCTAAAGATCGTATATTAGAACTTGCAGAGTCAGAGTTGACTGAGGAGAATACACAGTACAAAAGCCAAAGGTATTGATATAGACTTTTTGAATAGGGTTTGGTGTGTGTGTTCTCTTTTACTTCAACATTCCTCTACAGGTAAGACAGTGTGTGTGTGTGTACTTACCTGTACACACACACACACACACACACATACCCACGCACATACCCATGCACACACACACACACACACACACACACACACACACACACACACACACACACACACACGCACATACCCACGCACATACCCACGCACATACCCACGCACACACACACACACACACACACACACACACACACACACACACACACACACACACACACACACACACACACACACACACACACACACACACACACACACACCTAAACCCCTGACCTGTGTTGCCCTAATGGGTGAACAGTCTGAAAACACAAGCATTTAAAACCTCCATATGCATCCTGAACTGTACTCACTGGTGCACTTCTGTAGTTGACTTAGTGGCTGAGGGGTAAAGGAGGATTCATCTCAACCTTGACTAAAGAAGGCGACTGCTTCCAGTAAGTTGACTACATCTTTGGTACTGTGCAGTCAGTGCACCAACTTTACAAGGCTTCAGTTCAGCAACTCTGTGACCCTTGGATGGTGAGACAATGAGAGGGGACTGGGTTAGGTTATAGGGTTACTGGTGGGACAATGAGAGGTGACTGGGTTAGGTTATAGGGTGACTGGTGGGACAATGAGAGGGGACTGGGTTAGGTTATAGGGTGACTGGTGGGACAATGAGAGGGGACTGGGTTAGGTTATAGGGTGACTGGTGGGACAATGAGAGGGGACTGGGTTAGGTTATAGGGTGACTGGTGGGACAATGAGAGGGGACTGGGTTAGGTTATAGGGTGACTGATGGGACAATGAGAGGGGACTGGGTTAGGTTATAGGGTGACTGGTGGGACAATGAGAGGGGACTGGGTTAGGTTATAGGGTGACTGGTGGGACAATGAGAGGGGACTGGGTTAGGTCATAGGGTGACTGGTGGGACAATGAGAGGGGACTGGGTTAGGTTATAGGGTGACTGGTGGGACAATGAGAGGGGACTGGGTTAGGTTATAGGGTGACTGGTGGGACAATGAGAGGGGACTGGGTTAGGTTATAGGGTGACTGGTGGGACAATGAGAGGGGACTGGGTTAGGTTATAGGGTGACTGGTGGGACAATGAGAGGGGACTGGGTTAGGTTATAGGGTGACTGGTGGGACAATGAGAGGGGACTGGTAGGATTGGTGTAGTCATTGGCTGGAGGTAGTTTCCATGAAGGGGAGTTTGCATCCACACACTTTGAGAGAATGGTGGAGAATTGGGAATGAAACCTAAAGGTCTCTGTAAGCACTAGAACAAGTAAGAACCAAACCCAGCATGTGTAATCTGCAGGAGAATGTACACTAAAACATCACTGGCCTCAAACAATGCTGGTAGGCCTACAGCTCAGACAAAGCTGTTCATGTCATGTGCTAGGCTTACTTACTCAGACAAAGCCTACATCCCAATTGGCACCCTATTCCCCAACACAGTGCTACTACTTTATAGGGAATAGGGTGCCATTTAAGACGCATACATTGCTTACTTCAGCCTTATGATCCCCTTTCATGAACAATGTGCTGTGTAGTGTGTCCCAGTCTACTGCCCCCTTACCAGAGGCAGGGCCCTTGACCAGAGCGCCCAAGCTCCAAGCTGTGATGAACTGACAAGCATCCCAGAACAACACAGACAGGTGAACGCTGAGCACAGATGTAATGTGCAAAAGGCTCTCCGAGACCTACACTAATGGTTAAGGTTAGGAAGCTGATCCTAGATCTGTACCATGGGGACTACAACCCAGAGAGTAGCGCTACAGTTGTGAGCAGGTTCTGTGGTATTACAAAGACCAGGGAGATTAGCGCATTTTCACTTCCTCCCTGTCCCTAAAGCCCTCTACAAACTGCCCAGCTGAGGCAACCTGCTGCTTGGACACTGTCCAGAAGCTCTCAGAGGACACACACCCATACATACACACACACACACACACACACACACACACACACACACACACACACACACACACACACACACACACACACACACACACACACACACACACACACACACACACACACTGACGCTAAGACACACACACCTCAGAGAGCGCTGCCAATTAGCACTTATCATTACAGCAGTGCCCAGCTTTGAGTTTAATGGGCCCAGAGTAAAAGAGGTGAAGAATGAAGAATTAAATAATGTTAGAAGGAATGAAAGGAGGAGGGGGAGGTGAAGAATGTGGTGAGCTGCTGCAATCCCCATCATCCACCCACCTGACTGACACTCCTACCTGCTGACTCTGATTAGGCCACCTTCCCCTCCTCACCCCCCTCAGCCCCCCCTCACCCAGAAGGGGGTGAAGGTGGACTCACAATAGATCTGACTGACTGTACCTTTAGCTCATAACCCCCCCGCCCCCCTCAGTCCCCTTCAAGGGAACAGAGAACAAAGGCTGAGGGAAGAGTTGGAACATGGCAGTTTGAGTTCAGTCATCTGACGATAAGGCCTCTCACGTGAGAAAAGAGGAGAGATCAGGGTTGCGTTCATTTGGCATAGAACGGAAGAAAACATTCAAACAGGGAGGGACAGTACCTAAACTTATGCCCTAAGAAACGTTTGTTTTCGTCTTCTGTTGCAAACCATTTTGCTTCGGTGTGCATTAATGAATATGGCCCAGATGTGTTTGTGAAAGAGTGACCTTACTGTAGACTAGAGTGTCATCATGACATGTAGGCTACTATGGTAATCCTTGGCTTGCTCTTTTAAACATTCATGATTGGGGTTAAATGATGTGGGTTAAACTGTTAATGATATTTGGAAGATGAAGAACCTATGGACTGGGTGAGCTGTGACCCAAGTGGCACCATATCCCCTATATAGTGCACCACTTTGGGCCATGGCCCATAGAGCTCTGGTCAAAAGTAATGCACTTTAATTAAGAATAGGGTGCCATTTTAGTTTTTGAACCGTTCTGTTTTAATGATGGCGATGTCTAGTATTTATGTTGGAGATGAATGAATGATATTTGAATGGTGGAGAGTCTCTGGGGCAGAAGTCAGGACATAGGGGCTCTCTTCATACAGGCTCATTCAATAGAACTCAAAGGAGAGGTCTCCATGGGCCTTCCCTTCAATATCGGCTTTATTTTCTGTTGTAACCCCCCTCCACCTCTCGCTCTCTCTCTTTTTCTCTCTCTCTTTTTCTCTCTCCCTCTTTTTCTCTTCCCCCCCCCCTTCTCTCTCTCTCTCCCTCTCTCTCTCTCCCCCTCTCCCCCTCTCTCTCGCTCTTTCTCTCTCTACCCCCAACTCTGTCTCTAAACAGAAAGGACCCTGGGACTATCCAGTCTGTTCAGTTACCATGGAAACCTGTCAGTGAGTGAGTCATCTCCCTCAAGATTGAAAGACCAGAGACCACCCCACTGATTCACCTGGACCACACAACAACAAATCCCCTGTCTGTGTATCGATCTACACGCCTCAAATGATTTGCATTGTGCTCCTAAATTCCTTTGTGCTGGTGCCTACCTTTCTCAACTGGTGCATACCTTTCTCAACTGGTGCATACCTTTCTCAACTGGTGCATACCTTTCTCAACTGGTGCATACCTTTCTCAACTGGTGCATACCTTTCTCAACTGGTGCATACCTTTCTCAACTGGTGCATACACAAGCTCCTTGTAAAAAAAGAAAGTCCGGCCCTGATGTGTTTGAATATTGGGATGATCACTTTCACTAAGCATAAACTACATCAGATGGCTGTGATCATAAGTATTGGTAAACAGATTTACAAGTGATACAAGCCTAGTTCGGTGGTTACATGGGTTTTCACTTTCTAATGGTAATGATGGTGTAATTACTTAGAACTACAAAGAAATTGTAAATGTGAAAAAGTGTTGCTTTTTCTTGAAATTACAGCTCAGAGCTCAGACATCTTAATTTACAGCAATGATGGAGATAATGTCCTGACAGTTTCAGTTTGGGCTGAAGATTAGAGAGATGATCAAAGTGTTGCTGATTAACTGACTAATGAACTCACAGCGAGATAGAGAACGAATTGAATTGAATGACTGGTAACTGCTGAAGTGATGCAATAGCCATCAACGATAATTAGCCGACATTAGAAGATGTTTAAAATGATCCACTAATAAGGTCCCATTTTGAGTAAGTGGGAGAGCGACCTTATGCTACCCAAACCAAATCTTATTCATAATGTTTATGCCATACTTAAAAGCACTTTAAGCTACTCTGAGCAGTGGTCAGTCCAATTCACTCTCATAGCACTGGTTTTCCAACTAGTTATGCACGAACGCACGCACACACACACACACACACACACCTTCTCTGAGCCAGTGTACCTAAAGCTCAGGTGGGTCACAGTAGGCTATTATTCAAAATTAACTATGCCTATTAATAACTTATTCGCAAACCAGCCTTTGCAAAGTACGCATGAACCTTATTAGAGACATTATCCTATCCAATGTTTGATTTTTGACACTTACCAACAATAATTCCGCAGGCGCTCACAAGGCCGATCTCTTTCTTCAGAGCCACCCCTCCTGACTCCTTCCCGGACTCGGAGACAGCATCCCCGCCAGACGCCGCTGCGCTGCCCCGTTGCCTTGGTCCGTTCGTCATTTTGGTGATAGAGTTGTTCAGTCCTCGCTGTGACACTTGCTGCTGCAGCTGTGCCTGTGGTCGCTCTAAATTGATAGCTAAAGAGCACTTGGACGTGCGCTTCGGTAAGACCACACAGCACACTTCACAGCACTTCGCCCAAAAGTGTCGAAGATGAGTAGATACAAGTAATTGTTTACTCGTTGCAGTATTCTGGTGTAGTCTATTCAACACCTCGAATCGAGCCTTCAGATGTTATGGGCAACGCACTGCCGCAAATAGTTAATTTATATAACAATAAATCAGTGCAGTTACACGTCATGTAAACTTGTTTTTAAACCTGTATTCTCATGTTGTCCAGAATACCAATGTATTTGCTGTTAGAATGTTGCACTGGCGCACTACCTGTGGAAAGGAAATTGCAACAAGTTCGCCTACCTAATCAGTTGATAAAATACGGAAAATGCCTCGTTTGCACTGCGGGCAACGACAACAAGAACATGAGATAACAGCTTTTTATCTCGTATTGACCGTTATTAACGCGACTGTCTAATTTGAGTAACAAAGTTGTGATATTTCACAGTTAATCTATTTGAATTGCTAGACATATGACAAAAAAACAACGTATTGTTGAAAATATATAACCAAATAAGTAACAGGTATTCAATAGTCCATTTAGTGAACAAGAATGGCGTATTCCAGTGACATACTGCGAAAGAACCCTTCTGTCACAAAATATTCGTTTTGAAACAAAACGAAAACGTCTTTCACTGCTTCCTTGACTACAGGTGAGAGCACCAGAGACCCGACTTAGAGCATCCCTTTACACACCATTAAAACTGGTTGAAAAACACACAACTGTGTCTCCCACCCAAAAACTGAACTCAATAACAATGTCCTTTCTGGTCTTCAGGTCTTCAGCTGTATCCTTGCAGCTTGGTTTGACTAAACAATGAGCACGATATTGGGTAAATATACATGTCCCCTTCATATTATGAGTACAGTAGGACCGCCCCTTTCCACACTAGCCCCTCCTCTTCTCACCACCAGGCTTCAGTTCAGCCTGTATACCCTTCCCCTCCTCCCCATATTCAAGTAATCAGCTTTCCCTCAACCCCCCTCTGCTCCAAACAGTACGACCCAAAGAAAACACCACACACACATAGTGGAATACTGCACAAACTCTCTCTCCACCTTTCTCTCTCCACCTTTCTCTCTCTCTCTCTCCCCCTTCTTTCCCTCTTTCTCTCTCTCACTCACACCTGACCCTAAATCTAGCACGTTCACTTGCACCTCTAGTGTTTGCTGGTGGTGTAGTAGCTATACCATTAGCCTACATACATACAGTGCCTTCTGGAAGTATTCAGACCCCTTGACTTTTTCCACATTTTGTTATGCTACAGCTTTTTTCTAAAATTGATTAAATTGTTTCTCCCCCCTCATCAATCTACACTGAATATCCCAAAACAAAGAAGCAAAAACTATTTTATTTATTTAATTTTGCTCATTTATAAGAAAAATAAAAACAGAAAATATGACATTTACATCAGTATTCAGACCCTTTACTCAGTACTTTGTTGAAGCACTTTTGGCAGAGATTACAGCATCTATTCTTATTGGGTATGATGCTACAAGCTTGGCACACCTTTATTTGGGAAGTTTCTCTAATTCTTCTCTGCAGATCCTCTGAAGCTCTGTCAGGTTGGATGGGGAGCATTGCTGCACAGCTGTTTTTCAGGTCCCTCCAGAGATGTTTGATTGGGTTCAAGTTTGGGCTCTGGCTGGGCCTCTCAAGGACATTCAGAGACTTGTCCCGAAGCCACTCCTGCGTTGTCTTGATTGTGTGCTTAGGGTCGTTGTCCTGTTGGAAGGTGAGTCTCATAGAAAAGGGTCTGATTACTTATGTAAATAAGGTATTTCTGTATATTATTTTTAATAAATGTGCCAAAATGACTATAAATCTGTTTTCGCTTTGACATTATGGGGTATTGTGTGTGTATTGTGTGTATTGTGTGTGTATTGTGTGTAGATTGCTGAGGATGTTTTTTTATTTAATCAATTTTAGAATAAGTCTGTAACGTAACAAAATGTGGAAAAAGTCCAGGGGTCTGAATAATTTCCCAAGGCACTGTATGTAACGTAGGGTGGAGAGAGTGCATTTCTCTGACTTCCCCTATGACAACCTTGTTGGCATTGCACACAGACCATACATGCCACATACACAATGCACACACACCACACACACCACACACCATGCACACTGTGTATGCAAATGTGTCTCTAGCAGGTCTCTTGGGTTTGGCTGATATGCTACTCTCTTGCTGCTATCCTTGATTATCTGCTAAGAGTTTGACTGAGTGTGTGTGTGTGTGTGTGTGTGTGTGTGTGTGTGTGTGTGTGTGTGTGTGTGTGTGTGTGTGTGTGTGTGTGTGTGTGTGTGTGTGTAAATCAGGTGTTTATTTACTGGCCAGCTGTCTTTGAAGATGTATAGCCGAATCATAGCAGGTGTCTAAGGCCTTGAGACTGTGTACATCGAGAGCCTCACCTCTGCTATAATGGACATGATTGATGTTTGATAGTGGTGAGATGCTGTAACAGAGGAAATGAACCTTGCGACCGGTCAAAGTCTAGCCATAGCACCAGACTTTATTGTCCAGCTGGTTGGTTCTGGACGGGTTATTGCTGAGATAGGCTTGCTTCGACCAGATTACCCAACTCCTATTCCTAACCATAACCATTAGGCCGATCTACAAATATCTGACCCTGGATCTGTGGTTAGGAAACTCTCTGACACAGAGCTGTTCATTGTTTCTGAGTGGCCCAGTAACCTGCTTCCCTAGTCATGCCCAGTGTGCGTGCCAGTATGTATGTGTGTGTGTGTGTGTGTCAGCATGTGAGGTCTAAGTAAAGAGAGATCCTCTTCTCTACTCGCCACTGCGTTAATGGCCTCAATGACAGACCATTGTCATTGTGCGTGTTTCTGTGTCACTATGTGTGTGTGTTTGTATGTGTGTCATTGTGTGTGTGTGTGTCAGTGTGTGGTCACTGTGAATAACACCCACTAGGTAATATTTCTGTTCTCTTTCACTCAGCAGTGCAGTCTGAGGGTCCCAAATGGCACCATATTCCCTATATAGTGCACTATAAAAATATAAAAAATCAGAACACTATATAGGGAATAGGGTGCCATTTGGGACACAGCTGGTACTGAAGGCTATTTTGAGAAATCATTAGTTGAGGTAATGCAACTCGTGCTTTCTTTGTTCCAATGAGTGCTTAGCGCACTAGTGATGAAAGCCGAAAATGTGATTCTGTGTGTTAACACTGCAGTGATGAGCTAAACCAGCTTGGTCATTTTAATTTGATAGGGTTTCGTCATGACATGTTCAATAAGGCTCATAGACAGTAAACTAGCACAACTTAACATGCTACCAGGTCACACCATGGAGTGCAGAAGGTTGCCTTTTAGATTTATTATTTTAAGAAGGTGTTCCTAAAGTTCCTAAAGTTAATTTCTATTGGTGTGGGAGTTTAAACATTCATCAGAAATTATGAGAAGCTTTTCTGGTTGCTCTGAAATCAGTTAAGATTGTCAGGAAATGATCGATACCGTGTATTTCCTTATTTTAATAGACTTACAATAAGTTTCTCTGGATGAGAGCGTCTTCTAATGACTACGTCATTCACTGCTTTTCTATTCCTCTGGTAGTACGTGATAACTCTTGATCAGGTTTGAGAGTGAAACCCAGGGAACATTTTGTTTGTCCTGTTTGCAGTGGTTGATTAAATCAAACTGACTCTAAGTGCCTTTTTGTCTGGAGTGGCACATTGATTTTTTAATGAACAATTATTTAATCTAGGCAAGTCGGTTAAGAACAAACTCTTATTTACAATGACGGCCTCCCAAAAGGCAAAAGACCTCCTGCGGGGACGGGGGCTGGGATTAAACATACAAAATAATACATATAACATATAAATATAGGACTTTCAGACTAAATGAATGACCACACATGATTAGACAAGTGATACAATTGGGGAAAGGGTGAATAGCACTTAATAAATCAATACATTGATCAAATCGTTTTATAAATCCCTTTTAACATCACACAGTGCTTTTTATGATAATCACTGATGCTTCTAAGTGTACTGTGTTAATCGTATGGACAGTAGTCTTAATAGCCTATGTGTGTGTACTAATGCGTCTTCTAATCTCATCTGTGTAGAGACAATAGACAGTGAGCTAGACTAGAGAGTAGGCACAGTGTGTTCCTTCTGTTCTTGATCATTGGGACAGAGCAGTGAGCAGGTTCAGAAAGATCTGTCTGTTTGCAGAGTGGCTTGTTGGCACACATAATAGACCTGAGGTAGAGACAGGCCCCTGTGTGCAGATGCTGGGGTGTGTGTGTGCGTACGTGTGTGTATGGCTGGATGGCTTTGTTTGATCTGTTAGGGCAACAAGATAAGGACAGACAATGCCTGCTTACACCCAGGAGAGGGATAGAGAGGGATAGAGAGAGACAGAGAGGGACAGAGAGGGACAGATAGGGACAGATATAGAGAGAGGGATGTAGAGAGAGGCATAGAGAGAGAAAGACAGAGAGAGAGGGATAGAGAGAGAGGGACAGAGAGAGAGAGAGAGAGAGAGAGAGGGATAGAGAGAGAGAGAGAGAGAGAGAGAGGGAGAGGGAGAGGGATAGAGAGAGAGAGTGGTAGAGAGAGAAAGACAGAGAGAGAGACAGAGAGAGGGATAGAGTGAGATGGATAGAGAGAGAAAGACAGGGAGAGGCATAGAGAGAGTGGGATAGAGAGAGAGAGAGGGATAGAGAGAGAGGGATAGAAAGAGAGGGATAGAGAGAGAAAGACAGATATAGAGGCATATAGAGAGTGGGATAGAGAGAGAGAGAGACAGAGAGCGAGGGATAGAGAGAGGGATAGAGAGAAAGACAGAGAGAGAGGGATAGAGAGAGAGGGATATAGAGAGAGAGGGACAGCGAGAGAGAGAGACAGAGAGAGGGATAGAGAGAGAGGGATAGAGAGAGAGACAGAGAGAAAGAGAGAGGAAAAAATAAAAGGAACAAATAATTGAGAGTTAAGAAATACATAGAGAATGATAGAAGGGGAGGGGGATCAGTAAAAAAAGGATAATTAAAACCACAAATAACCAGGACAAAAAAGACAGGAGTGTAGAAGAAGAATGGAGTGTCAAGAGGGATAAATTAGTGAGAATGTACTGAGTGTGAACTCCAGTGGCATTTCCTGACTCAGCTGTTCTTGTGCTTTTATCGTGGTGATATCATAAACCAGTCCTCTTTCAACACACACACACACACACTCACAGACATGCATGCACACACACACACACGCGCACACACACACACACACACACACACAACACACACACACACACACACACACACACACACACACACACACACACACACACACACACACACACACACACACACACACACACACACACACACACACACACACACACACACACACACACACACACACACACACACACACACACACACACACACACACAGGCACACACACAGGCACACACCCAGACACTCCATCTCTCTGCAAGGTCAAAGGCAGAAAGATTCTCCAGATATGGAGGGTTAATGTGTAACTGTGGCTTTTCAACCTGTTTACTGCTCAGTGTCTGGGAAATGTTAACAATAACATGCAAACACAGAGGTAATGGCTGTGGTGCCACTGAGACCAGAGAGAGGGTATAGTAGTCAACCTAACAGGCTATTAGATCCAGTCCGTAGGGGTTCTACCACTGTCACAACCATCCTACCAGGCAGCCTTTAGGATCCTACAGAGATGATATATCCGGGTTGCATTAGAGCTAGAGTGAGAGTGGAGAAAGAGCAAAGATGATTAGGCCCATAAACTCTTTACTGTCTCATGGTAATAAAGGGATCATGTGCAATCTGAAAAACAAAATGAATGTATAATCTTATCATTTGAAGGTTTTCTTCTGTACCCATCTACAATAAAAAGTAGAGTAGAAAGGAAATCTATTTATTGTTAAGACAATAAAGACATTCACTAACTTCCATCATCCATTATGACTGGAATGTGCATGATCTATCTATGAGCTGATTGAGGTGATGAAATAGGTTGTTCAAGTAAAGGATAGGGTTAGTAGTAAAGTGAGAGTGTAGCAATATAATTAATAGAATGGGAACATTGACTCCTCAGACCATTGTCAGTAGCCTAGAATGGGAATGTGTGTTCCTGTGTTCCAGGAATTCTAATTCTATGGGTTATCTTTTCCCTTATGGAAAAAACAACTGATTTTCACGTGAACACATGTGATCTCGTGTGATCTCATTTGATCACGTGCTTTAATGTGAAGCAACATGTGATAACATAAAACTACAGGTGACAACATGGTCTGATGTGAAATTAATGTGAAATAACTGTGACAACATGGGGAGGCAAAATCTCAAGATGTGATTACATGTAAATACAGGTGACAACATTTCTACAGATAATTTAGGGTGTAAATGTGAAAGGACAGTATAATGCTGTAGGCTGATTACTTGAGACTAAATCTCTCTTGGGATTTAAACTCCTGAAGTTCCTGCTGCGCCACCAGGTCTGTGGACATAATGGAGATCGGCTATATATTTATTGCTAAGAATACACTTTTGTACTTTGTCTAAAGTTGCAGTAAAAATAAAGTAAATATATACAAAAACTTGAAGGTGCTACAGTTAAAGTCAGAAGATTGCAGACACATAGGTTGGAGTCTCTATTTTCAACCACTCCACAAATTTCTTGTTAACAGACTATAGTTTTGGCAAGTCGGTTAGGATATCTACTTTGTGCATGGCACAAGTAATTTTTCCAACAATTGTTTCCAGACAGATTATTTCACTTATAATTCACTGTATCACAATTCCAGTGGGTCGGAAGTTTACATACACTAAGTTGACTGTGCCTTTAAACAGTTGGGAACATTCCAGAAAATGATGTCATGGCTTTAGAAGCTTCTGATAGGCTAATTGACATACTTTGAGTCAATTGGAGGTGTACCTGTGGATGTATTTCAGGGCCTACCTTCAAACTCAGTTCCTCTGCTTGACATCATGGGAAAATAAAAATAAATCTGCCAAGACATCAGAAAAAAATTGTAGACCTCCACAATCTGGTTCATCCTTGGGAGCAATTTCCAAATGCCTGAAGGTACCATGTTCATCTGTACAAACAATAGTACGCAAGTATAAACACCATGGGACCATGCAGCCGTCATACCGCTCAGGAAGGAGACCCATTCTGTCTCCTAGAGATGAGCGTACTTTGGTGCAAAAAGTGCAAATCAATCTCAGAACAACAGCAAAGGACCTTGTGAAGATGCTGGAGGAAACGGGTACAAAAGTATCTATATCCACAGTAAAACGAGTCCTATATCGACATATACCTATACCGCTCAGCAAGGAAGAAGCCACTGCTCCAAAACCGCCATAAAAAAGCCAGACTACGGTTTGCAACTGCACATGGGGAAAAATATTGTACTTTTTGGAGAAATGTCGTCTGGTCTGATGAAACAAAAATAGAACTGTTTGGTCATAATGACCATCGTTATGTTTGGGGGAAAAAGGGGGAGGCTTGCAAGCCAAAGAACACCATCCCAACTATGAAGCTCGGGGGTGGCAGCATCATGTTGTGGGGGTGCTTTGCTGCAGGAGGGACTGGTGCACTTCACAAAATTGATGGCATCATGAGGCAGGGAAATAATGTGGATATATTGAAGCAACATCTCAAGACATTAGTCAGGAAGTTAAAGTTTGGTCGCAAATGGATCTTCCAAATGGACAATGACCCCAAGCATACTGGGGCGGCAGGGTAGCCTGGTGGTTAGAGCATTGGACTAGTAGCCGAAAGGTTGCAAGTTCAAAATCCCTGAGCTGACAAGGTACAAATCTGTCGTTCTGCCCCTGAACAGGCAGTTAACCCACTGTTCCCAGGCCGTCATTGAAAAAAATAATTTGTTCTTAACTGACTTGCCAAGTTAAATAAAGGTTAAAAAAAATACTTCCAATGTTGTGGCAAAATGGCTTAAGGACAACAAAGTCAAGATATTGGAGTGGCCATAACAAAGCCCTGACCTCAATCCCATAGAAAATGTGTGGGCAGAACTGAAAAAGCGTGTGCGAGCAAGGAGGCCTACAAACGTGACTCAATTACACCAGCTCTGTCAGGAGGAATGGGCCAACATTCACCCAACTTATTGTGGAAGGCTCCCCGAAACAATTTAAAGGCAATGCTACCTTTATGTAAACTTCTGACCCACTGGGAATGTGATGAAAGAAATAAAAGCTGAAATAAATCATCCCCTCTACTATTATTCGGACATTTCGCATTCTTAAAGTATAGTGGTGATCCTAACTGACCTAAGACAGGGAATTTTTACTAGGTTTAAATGTCAGCAATTGTGAAAAACTGAGTTTAAATGTATTAGGCTAAGGTGTATGTAAACTTCCAACTTCAACTGTATTTCTATTAAATGACAGTATGCTGCAGCATTCTGATTTAAATTACTGTAAAATCTTGTATATTTTTGCTCTGTGAACACAGTCGGGACTTTAAAGTTTCAATATGTAACTTTTTGGGAGACCTTACCAAATTCACTTAGAAATGTGTTATAGATCTGTCATACTCATTGAAAGTAACCCCTTCACAATGCAGTGCTTGATTGCCACAAGCTCTTACAAAGACTATAAAACTGTCACTGTCCATAAAAACATTTGTTCGACCTTCCGTCCTTCTGGCACAACATTCCGACTGACGGTTGGTACAAATGCAGCATATTTTAGACCATGCCCCCAAATATGCTAATGAGCCACTGAACGCAGCACATGAATGGAGCATAATGCTGTGTTCGTAAACAAGTGGGACTTTACCACATACCATTGGGAATAATCCATTTAAACAGCCCTCCAACTGGTAATCTCTAGTGAGAAACCCGTCTATCATCCTGAGCTCCCATTTCTCCCACATACTGACCTCTGACGTCAACTACTAAGGAAATACCTTTACAACAGCATTTAAATGCACCAACAAAACATTATTAACAGAAAATAAATCTATTAATTTGTTTACAAGCGTGATAACTGTACTTTTAGTTTAAGGTTACACAGCTTGTTGGCCATTAGCCAATCAGTGATTCTCAATGAGTTCAAAGCACGTGCATGAATCCAATTGGTATTTACAACTTCACAACTGGTAAATTCCCATCTCCCACATGGTTACGAAACACAGCATTAAATGGAATATATTGGGTAGAAAAATGTACCATTATACTAGATGATCTGAACATGTACCCTAAAAGGTACCAACCAGTACCATGTGAGGTCCTCTGAGGGTGCCTTATGTGTACCTTTGACCTTTTTGTAAACTAGAGAACAACACTGCAACGTAACGCAGTCACACCTCTGACACGGCCAAAACTTAACATGCGTCCCTGAGCACTGCACATTTTTTGTTGGCTTTGTCAGATAATCACACAATTATTTACTTGATTACGGGCAACTTTTAGCCAAGTGCAGAAATGTATTCTTGCCAATATGGTTGATCTCTGTCATGTCCACAGACCTGTTTGCAAAGCAGGAAATTCAACTCGCTCGTGTCCCAGAAGTTGTGAGTTCAAATCCCAGGTGGGGTATTTCCCAAATGTGCAAACCAATGTTGAATGCATCTAAAGTATCCTGTGAGCTTTAAAAGCTATTGAGTGTGAGGCATGCCAAGTTAATACCCTACCCAAGTGCATTGCAAGTAAATATTTAGCAAAACACTAATACAGTATCCTACTGTATTATTGTAGAAATTTACTGTAAAATGATAAAAATGTCCCTAAAAAATGAACAGCAATTGGCTAATAGTGTAGTTTTGTCACATGTTGAACCACCTGATTTCACATGTAGAACATTTGGAACACTTACATTTGGAACACTTACATTTGGAACACTTACATTTGGAACACTTCATGTGTCATTTCACATGTGAAAACATGTGTTTTTGGAAATGCATTGCTGTTCAGCTGAAGTATGACCCTATCTCTGAACTAACAACCTCAGGATTGCGCCACAAGTATGCAGTGTTCTCATACACATTCAATACCGATAATACATATCCGCATGTAGCAAAATAATGCCATATGCCCTGCTGTTTTAGTCATCAGTTAATCTGACTATTCTCTCATTGATTTCATTTACTGGATTCGGTCATTTGAGGGTTTTCTGTATAAATGTTGTTGGGGCATATTATTCTGCTTTAATGTTACTCCTGAATCACTATGATAAATAAAATCGTTTTTCTCGTGTTTTTTTTTTAATTAACAAAGCTGAGATGTACTTTGAAGTACAAAGTGTAGGGATACAGTTGAAATCAGTTATTGACACAGACATGGTGGCACAGCAGGACGATGAGAATGCAGTGAACCAGAGTTCACATCCCAGGTAAGGACATGTTGAATAACAATGACTTTTTAAATAAAGATCCAAAAAGTTGTCAGATATGTAAGCTAAAAACACTGTATGTTAATAGCACAGAGTGTGTGTCACAGCGACACATTTTTGTTTGCAGGGCATCACCTGTGAATTCTCATCTGAAAGGTTATGGGATCACATGTGTTTCTCCTCCAGTGGAGGCTGCTGAGGGCAGGTTGGCTCATAATATTGTCTGGAATGGAGTGAATGGACTGGTACCATTCTATCCCCTCCATGTCGGCCATTACTACAAGCTGTCCTCCCCTCAGCAGCCCCCACTGTAATACTGTAATACTCCACTGTCTTCCTCATAAAGCATCTCTGAGTAGGAGTGCTGATCTAGGATTCTCTGTCCATGTAAAGTTACTCATTATGATCTAAAAGGCTGAAACTGATTCTAGATCAGCACTCCTAATCTAAGACTAATGAATATGGGCCCTGAAGTCAAGTGATGACTCGGCATAAACGTGATACAGCTGCTTCCATGATGTAGGCTATTTTCTGAACCTGTCTAGATGTGTACACATGGGGGGGGGGGGGGGGGGGGGGGTTATGGCACGTGGGGTATTCACGGTATGTTTAGTGACATAACATGATTCATCACTGGGTGGTATAAACACTTCACTTGCCAAACACTAGAGCAGTCTGCCGCAGCCACACGGAGTTGCCCAACTGGGTGCTGGGGAAAGAAGGAAAGGCAGGAGAGATAGAGGGATAGAGGAAGATGAAAGGAAGGATGAAAAGAAGAGTAGGGTTAGGGATAGAGAGTGGGAATCTTTGTGAGGGAGACAGAGAGAGATAGGAGTGCAAGAGAGACAGAAAAGAGAGAGAGAGAGAAATAAATACATTGAGAAAGAAAGAAGGATTGGAGTGGGAGAGAAATTGAGGAGAGAGAAGGAGTGTAAGAGGCGTACAGTGGAGGAGGGTAATTCGAGCCATGTGTTTACCATGTCGCTGAGGAACACATGGTCAGGAACAATATGTTCAAATCCTTCCCCAAACAAACTTCTGAACCACATCGCCATCTTCCACTATCTGTTTACAGGCTCTCTGTTAATCCTCTAACCTACTGCGGGAGTGTGTGTGTGTGTATGTGTGTGTGTGTGTAGTTGGCGCTTGTGCCTCTGCCCAAGATGAAACTGTATTTTTGTGCCAAAGCTTTTGTTTATTTGTTTGTCAGACCATTAGCACCTGTTTGTGTGTGTCTGTGTCTGTGCATGCGTATGTGTGTACGTGTGTCTGTGTCTGTGCATGCGTATGTGTGTGTACGTGTGTGTACGTGTGTCTGGTTATTGGGTAATGGCAGTGTTTGCACATGTTTATACCCTGATCTCTGTTTATCTAGACGGAACCTAGTGGCAGCTCCTCACTCAATATGATCATATAGCAGACATGTTTATATCCCGATCTCTGTTAATCTAGACTGATCCTCATAGCAGCTCCTCACTCAATATGGTCATATAGCAGACATGTGTAACGGCGTTCTTCGTTTGTCGAAAGAGAGTCGGACCGAAATGCAGCGTGGTGGTTAATCATGATCTTTAATGAAAAAAATGACGATACATGAAATAACTCATAAATACAAAAACAACAAACGGAACATGAAACTATTACAGCCTATCTGGTGAACACTACACAGAGACAGGAACAATCACCCACGAAATACAAAGCGAACTCAGGCTACCTAAATACGGTTCCCAATCAGAGGCAACGAGAAGCACCTGACTCTGATCGAGAACCGCCTCAGGCAGCCAAGCCTACACTCGACACACCCCTAATCAACCACAATCCCAATGCTTACAAAACCCCCCAATACGACAACACAATAACCCATGTCACACCCTGGCCTGAACAAATAATTAAAGAAAACACAAAATACTAAGACCAAGGCGTGACAGAACCCCCCCCCCCCCAAGGTGCGGACTCCCGGACGCACCTCAAAACCATAGGGAGGGTCCGGGTGGGCGTCTGTCCATGGTGGCGGCTCCGGCTCGGGACGTGGACCCCACTCCATAAATGTCATAGTTCCTCCCCTTCGTGTCCTGGGATAATCCACCCTCACCGCCGACCATGGCCTAATAGTCCTCACCCAGAACCCCACAGAACTGAGGAGCAGCTCGTGACTGAGGGGCATCTCGGGACTGAGGGACAGCTCGGGACTGAGGGGCAGCTCGGGACTGAGGGACAGCTCGGGACTGAGGGGCAGCTCGGGACTGAGGGGCAGCTCGGGACTGAGGGGCAGCTCGGGACTGAGGGGCAGCTCGGGACTGAGGCAGCTCGGGACTGAGGGGCAGCCCGGAACTGAGGGGCAGCCCGGAACTGAGGGGCAGCCCGGAACTGAGGGGAAGCCCAGTACTGAGAGGAAGCCCAGTACTGAGATGAAGCCCAGTACTGAGATGAAGCTCAGGTAGGTAGTAGGCTCCGGTAGATCCTGGCTGGCTGGCGGATCTGGAAGATTCAGGTTGACTAGCAGATCTGGAAGATTCTGGTTGACTAGCAGATCTGGAAGATTCTGGTTGACTGGGGGATCTAGCTGCTCTATGCAGACTGACAGCTCTGACTGCTCCATGCAGGCTGACAGCTCCTTGCAGACTGGCAGCTCTTTGCAGACTGACAGCTCTGACTGCTCCATGCAGGCTGACAGCTCCTTGCAGACTGACAGCTCCTTGCAGACTGACCGCTCCTTGCAGACTGACAGCTCCCTGCAGACTGGCAGCTCCTTGCAGACTGACAGCTCTGACTGCTCCATGCAAGCTGACAGCTCCTTGCAGACTGACAGCTCCTTGCAGATTGGCAGCTCCTTGCAGACTGGCAGCTCCTTGCAGACTGGCAGCTCCTTGCAGACTGGCTGCTCCTTGCAGACTGACAGCTCCCTGCAGACTGGCAGCTCCTTGCAGACTGACAGCTCTGACTGCTCCATGCAGGCTGACAGCTCCTTGCAGACTGGCAGCTCCTTGCAGACTGGCAGCTCCTTGCAGACTGGCAGCTCTGGCTGCTTCATGCAGACTGACATCTCTGACTGCTCCATGCAGGCTGACAGCTCCTTGCAGACTGACAGCTCCTTGCAGACTGGCAGCTCCTTGCAGACTGGCAGCTCCTTGCAGACTGACAGCTCTGACTGCTTCATGCAGACTGACATCTCTGGCTGCTTCATGCAGACTGACAGCTCTAACTGCTCCATGCAGGCTGACAGCACCCTGCAGACTGGCAGCTCCTTGCAGACTGACAGCTCCTTGCAGACTGACAGCTCCCTGCAGACTGGCAGCTCCTTGCAGACTGACAGCTCCCTGCAGACTGGCAGCTCCTTGCAGACTGGCAGCTCCTTGCAGACTGGCAGCTCCTTGCAGACTGACAGCTCTGACTGCTCCATGCAGGCTGACAGCTCCTTGCAGACTGACAGCTCCTTGCAGACTGGCAGCTCCTTGCAGACTGGCAGCTCCTTGCAGACTGACAGCTCTGACTGCTCCATGCAGGCTGACAGCTCCCTGCAGACTGGCAGCTCTTTGCAGACTGACAGCTCTGGCTGCTTCATGCAGACTGACAGCTCTGAGGGCTCCATGCAGGCTGACAGCACCCTGCAGACTGGCAGCTCCTTGCAGACTGGCAGCTCCCTGCAGACTGGCAGCTCCTTGCAGACTGGCAGCTCCCTGCAGACTGGCAGCTCCTTGCAGACTGACAGCACCCTGCAGACTGGCAGCTCAGGCTGCTTCAAACAGGCAGGAGGCTCCGGCAGCGCTGTAGAGAGAGAAGGCTCTGATAGCGCTGAACAGGCGGGAGACTCCGACAGCGCAGGAGAGGAGGAAAACGCTGGCTGCGCTGAACAGACAGGAGACTCCGGTAGCGCAGGAGAGGAGAAAGGCTCCGACAGCGCTGGAGAGGCGGGAGACTCCGACAGCGCAGGAGGGAAGGAAGGCTCTGGCTGTGCTGAACAGGCGGGAGACTCCGACAGCGCAGGAGAGGCGAGGCGCACTGTAGGCCTGATGCGTGGTGCGGGCACTGGTGATACTGGAGCGAGGACACGCACAGGAAGCCTGGTGCGGGGATCTGCTACCGGAGGACTGGTGTGTGGAGGTGGCACAGGATGTGCAAGGCTAGGGATGTGCACAGGAGGCCTGGTGCGTGAGGCTGGCACCAACTTCACCAGCCGACTAACACGCACCTCAGGACGAGTATGGAGCGCTAACTCAGGTGCCATCAAATCCCCGACACGATCCGTCGGACGAATATGATATCTATAGCACCAAGCTAGCAACTCCCTCATTACTCTCCACTCCACTTTCCCCATTAACTCCTTCACAGTCTCATCTTCGCTCACCTCTAACACCGGCTCTGGTTCTGGTCTCCTCCTTGGCTCCTCGATAAACAAGGAGAGTTGGCTCAGGTCCATCTCCTGACTCAGCCACTCTCCCTCTGAGCCCCCCCCCAATACATTTTTTGGGGTGACTCTCGGGTTTCGCTCTGCGCCGCCGTGTCCGTTTCTCCAACTCCATTCGCCTATAGCCTTCTTCGCACTGCTTTAGCGAATCCCATGCGGGCTCCTGCACTCTCTCTGGGTCGGCCGCCCACCTGTCGATTTCTTCCCACGTCGTATACTCCATGCCATTGCTGTCCATAACGTCCTCCTTTCGCTTTTCCTGTGGTCGCTGCCTGTAACCACGCCGCTCGGTCCGTATGCTTACAAAAACCCCCAATACGACAACACAATAACCCATGTCACACCCTGGCCTGAACAAATAATTAAAGAAAACACAAAATACTAAGACCAAGGCGTGACAACATGTTTATATCCCGATCTCTGTTAATCTAGACTGATCCTCATAGCAGCTCCTCACTCAATATGGTCATATAGCAGACATGTTTATATCCCGATCTCTGTTAATCTAGACTGATCCTCATAGCAGCTCCTCACTCAATATGGTCATATAGTTGTCACTTGTATACAAAGCCACTTATTCACTCTATTTATGTCGATACGGTGCCTTCAGAAAGTATTCAGACCCTTTGACTTATTCCACATTTTGTTACATTACAGCCTTATTCTAAAATATATTCTATATATATTTTTTCTCATCAATCTACACACAATAGACCATAATGACAAAGCAACAACAGGTTTTTAGAAATGTTTGCTAATTTTTTATTTTTTTTAAAGAAAACTGAAATATGACATTTACATCAGTATTCAGACCCCTCAGTACTTTGTTGAAGCACCTACAGCAGCGATTACAGCCTCGAGTCTTCTTGGGTATTGTGATCTTCATCTTCATCAGATGAGGAGTAGGAAGGATCGGACCAAAACGCAGCGTGGTAAATGTCCATGATATTAATTATCGCAGAACACGAAAATACAAAACAACAAAGTGAATGTAAGAAATGAAAATCGAAACAGTCCTGAAAGGTGAAAACACAAAACAGGAAACAACTACCCACAAACACCAGGTGGGAAAAGGCTACCTAAGTATGGTTCTCAATCAGAGACAACGATAGACAGCTACCTCTGATTGGGAACCATACCAGGCCAAACGCATAGAAAAGAAAACATAGAAAAACAACATAGAATGCCCACCCCAACTCACGCCCCGACCAAACCTAAATAGAGACACAAAAAGGATCTCTAAGGTCAGGCCGTGACAGGTATGACGCTGTAAGCTTGGCACACCAATATTTGGAGAGTGTCTCCCATTCTTCTCTGCAGATCCTCTCAAGCTCTGTCAGGTTGTAAGGGGAGTGTTGCTGCACAACTATTTTCAGGTCTCTCCAGAGATGTTCGATCGGGTTCAAGTCGGGGCTCTGGCTGGGCCACTCAAGAACATTCAGAGACTTGTCCCGAAGCCACTCCTGCGTTGTCTTGGCTGTGTGCATAGGGTAATTGTCCTGTTGGAAGGTGAACCTTAGCCCCAGTCTGTGGTCCTGAGCGCTCTGGAGCAGGTTTTCATCAAGGATCTCGCTGTTCATCTTTGCCTCAATCCTGACTAATCTCCCAGTCCCTGCCTCTGAAAAACATCCCCACAGCATGAAGCTCTTACCACCATGCGTCACCGTAGGGATGGTGCCAGGTTTTTGCCTTTTGGCAAACTCCAAGCGGGCTGTCAGGTGCCTTTTACTGAGGAATGGCTTCCGTGTGACCACTCTGCCATAAAGGCCTGGTTGGTGGAGTGCTGCAGAGATGGTTGTCCTTCTGGAAGTTTCTTGAATCTCCACAGAGGAACTCTGGAGCTCTGTCAGAGTGACCATGAGTTCTTGGTCACCTCCCTGACAAAGGCCCTTCTCCCCCGATTGCTCAGCCGGATGGCCAGATCTAGGAAGAGTCTTGCTGGTTCCAAACTTCTTCTGTTTAAGGATGATGGAGGCCACTGTGTTCTTAAGAACCTTCAAAGCTGCAGATCTGTGCATCGACACAATCCTGTCTCAGAGCTCTATGGAATTCCTTCGACCTCATGGTTTGGTTTTGCTCTAACATGCAACTGTCAAATGTGGGAAGTTTTATAGACAGGTGTGTGTCTTTCCAAATCATGTCCAATCAATTGAATTTACCACAAGTGGACTCTAATCGAGTTGTAGAAAGATCTCAAGGAGGATCAATGGAAACAGGATGCACCTGAGCTCAGTTTTGAGTCTCATAGCAAAGGGTCTGAATACTTATGTTTAATAAGGTGTTTCTGTTTTTTATTTTTAATACATTTGCAAAAATCTCTAAAAACCTATTTTTACTTTGTCATTATGGAGTCTAGTGTGTAGGAAAATGTTTATTTAATCCATTTCAGAATAGGGCTGTAATGTTACAAAACGTGGACAAGGTCAAGGGTCTGAATACTTTCTGAAGGCACTGTATCCAGATGGGGAGGTGTATCTTACTCCCTCCCTTCCCCTGCATTAAACCGGTTGACGTGATTGTTTTAAGGAGGTCTGGCTCAATCCAGTTACCACTGCATTCTGCCAGGGCCCCTTCATCTCTATGCCTGCCCCACTCACCCCCCCCCTCTCTCTCTTCCTTTACCTCTCTCTCTCTCTCTCTCTGTCTCTCTCTCTCTCTCTCCTCCTGACACCGTGTGACTTTAGCACCAGCATGGGGATTTCTTTAGCCAGCAAACTGACAAAAAGTGAGAGAAAAAGTGGAAAATGGAGAGTTACACTACAGAACGTGGTAAAGTGTGGGAGTGTGTGTGTGTGTGGATGTGTGTGGATGTGTGTGCAGGGGAGAGGGCAGATTAATTTTGTGTGAGTAGGCTACCTACAGTATAATGTCAGGGGAATGTGAATGTTTTGATGCTTCACAATGATTGAGTTTGAGTGTGAGTGTGTGTGAGTACATGTGTGTAAGTACGTGTGTGTGAGTGAGTACGTGTGTGTGTGTGTGTGTGTGTGTGTGTGTGTGTGTACGTGCTCCTGTATGTGTAGGAGCACTGCAGAAAGAAATGACATTTCTCTGTGAAATGTTACACTATGCATCTGTGTGGACTCTTCCCACGATGCAGCTCTCCATGCATTCACCTGTGTGTAAGCTCACGTATGTGAGCATACCTGTGTGTTTTGTGTATGCATGTGTGCGCGTTTGTGTGGAAATAAATACTACGTATGTACAACAGTATGTATCCATATTTCATATTTATAAAGCTGTTCGTATGCATGGAAGCAAGAATTCTATATGACAATGACGTCCCTTTATAGCATTATAAATGACAATAATGTCATGTTATAGCATTCTATATGACAATGATGTCATGTTATAGCATTCTATATGACAATGATATCATGTTATAGCATTCTATATGACAATGATAGCATGTTATAGCATTCTATATGACAATGACATCATGTTATAGCATTCTATATGACAATGATATCATGTTATAGCATTCTATATGACAATGATAGCATGTTATAGCATTCTATATGACAATGATCGCATGTTATAGCATTCTATATGACAATGACATCATGTTATAGCATTCTATATGACAATGATAGCATGTTATAGCATTCTATATGACAATGACATCATGTTATAGCATTCTATATGACAATGATATCATGTTATAGCATTCTATATGACAATGATAGCATGTTATAGCATTCTATATGACAATGATCGCATGTTATAGCATTCTATATGACAATGACATCATGTTATAGCATTCTATATGACAATGACATCATGTTATAGCATTCTATTTGACAATGATGTCGTGTTATAGCATTCTATATGACAATGATGTCGTGTTATAGCATTCTATAAGACAATGATGTTGTGTTATAGCATTCTATATGACAATGATGTTGTGTTATAGCATTCTATATGACAATGATGTCGTGTTATAGCATTCTATTTGACAATGATGTTGTGTAATAGCATTCTATATGACAATGATGTCGTGTTATAGCATTCTATATGACAATGATGTCGTGTTATAGCATTCTATATGACAATGATGTCGTGTTATAGCATTCTATATGACAATGATGTCGTGTTATAGCATTCTATATGACAATGACGTTGTGTTATAGCATTCTATATGACAATGACATCATGTTATAGCATTCTATATGACAATGACATCATGTTATAGCATTCTATACGACAATGACATCATGTTATAGCATTCTATATGACAATGACATCATGTTATAGCATTCTATATGACAATGACGTCATGTTATACCATTCTATATGACAATGACGTCATGTTATAGCATTCTATACGACAATGACATCATGTTATAGCATTCTATATGACAATGACATCATGTTATAGCATTCTATACGACAATGACATCATGTTATAGCATTCTATACGACAACGACATCATGTTATAGCATTCTATATGACAATGACATCATGTTATAGCATTCTATATGACAATGATATCATGTTATAGCATTCTATATGACAATGACATCATGTTATAGCATTCTATATGACAATGACATCATGTTATAGCATTCTATACGACAATGACGTCATGTTATAGCCTGTCGTACTCGTGGCTGACCTTGAAATGTCTCCTAGTCTATTAATATACCGATGAGAACATACACCACATACGGGCTACCACTTTAACCGCCCTCAGCACACTCAGCAACATAGAGGCGGTCTCTCACATACGTAGGCCTATACAGAGACTTATATTTGTCAATGTAAGGCTCTGGGCCTAAGTATTAGGACTCGTTTGTTTTAGTCACCACACCGTCTCCTCCTCAAGATTACCAACAGAGTACTACAACACACCACACAATCTCACGGTTATCAACTCCACATCAAAACCACATGCAGCACGACACATGTCTAGGACATTGTAGCAGGACGCTGTTGGACCACCTTTAGCACACTCAGCAACATACAGACAGAGACACTGGAAGCCCATCTCCCTATAGTAATATTACCATGCCATCTAGCAGACGTTTTTGTCCAACGCTACTAACAGTCATGCATGCATACAGTCGACACATTGGGTGGTCCTGGGAATCGAACCCAAAACCCTGGGTTTGGCCGTTGAAGGCCGTCATTGTAAATAAGAATTTGTTCTGACTTGCCTAGTTAAATAAAGGCTACATTGCAAGCACCATTCTCTACCAACAAAGCTATGAGGACCTCCCTATCTCTTACATATGTACTGTAGGCCTGTGTATCAAGACTCATGTGTTTTAGGTTTCACTCTCTTCTCCTCGACATGATCAAATGAACACTTAGACCAGCATAGTATTAGACAGCATAGTATTTATTACTGAAGTGAAAAGGTCAGTCTTAACCAAAGCCAGAGGCAGGTGTACAGAACATGATGTAGTGATGCTTTGCCAGCAGCTGAATACATGTGTGGTGTGTCTCAGTCAGCAGGGTTAAAGGTGAAGTAGCACTGGTGACTGCCCCCCCCCACACACACACATGTGATGACTAAGAAACTTTCATTGGCTAGGAGTTAGCATTATTACATGGGTAAAGAAGAGACATTATACTGCTCCTCAGCTGTTTTGGTGGAGCTGTAAGACTCCCAAGATGGGCTTTTCTTTCAAAGTGACATAGTTTCACCTATGCTGCCCTCCCTGTTTGTTACGTAGTTGACTTTTTAGACAGCGACTTACAGTTTTTTCCAACTGCTTACACAAGTTTTCAAAACTGTCTCCTTTTTTTCAAAACTCTACACACAATTCCCAAAACTGCACACACAAAATGCAAAATGCCTCACATCTCCTTCAAAATGTAACACTGCATTCAAAATGCCATAAACACATGTCAGAATTAAGCATTTGCATCAAATGGCAAACACTGCTTTCATAATACTACATTTTTGGATACACCATGTAAACACTGTTGTTCTAAATCTAAAGCTCTTTCATAGGCTTATATCTACATTTCAATACAATGTTCTACAGTGAAAGTAATCGGCTGAGAGGGGTAACAAGTACACTGTAAACACCAATGCATTGTAGAAACAGAAAATATTTATTAGGCCAAACATTACTGTTGTATACAGTAGCATACAACAAAACCATAAACATATGTAAAACCAAAAGTATATTCTTTAGAATACAGTAAAGAACACAATTGTGTGTGTGGCGTCCCAAGGGGGCAGTACAGGAATTGGTAGGGGGGGGGGGGCAGTCACCAGTGCTAAGCTACGCTTCATCTCTTCTCCGGCCTGAGTCTGGCCACTATACTTCGTCCACATCACAAGATAGGTTTTCTCTTGCCAAACATCTCCTAGCATGGCGTATCCAACCTTGGACAGAGGCAACCTCTATGTCCCCACATAGACCATATTTATAATTGCAGTCCCCATCTGTAAACAAGCGTCCTCGTCCTCCATGATGCCTTTGCCTTTCCACTCTGTACAGAATTCAAACACAGTATGTGTTCAGCATAGGAACTGTAAACAATGTACAAAAAAAGGTAGTACAGCATGATAACCAACTTCATTCATTCAATGCAGTGCAGTAAATGGATGGCTTAGAGTTACAAATGTTTATTCAATACTATGCAGTCATATGTATTTTACAGTACATTACTGTAATGCTAAAATAGTCCTTAGTTGCATACCTGTTCTCATTTCTGAAGGTTCGAATTATGGACGCCACTGTAAATCGACTCAAATTGGGCTGGACTCTCAGTCCAGCCTCACTCATGGTCAAACCGTGGTTGATCACATGATCAACAAATTTTGCCCTAATCTCATTAGAGATGCCTCTCCTTCCTTCTCTTCTTTGCCCTTGTCCTCTTCCTCTCCCTCCTACTCCTTTTGCTCTCTGTCCCATTGTTGGCATCCATTGTTCAAAACAGGTAATCTGACCTTTGACCTATTTATAGGCCTATACTACAGTAAAGCAGTGATTGGTTAGGGATGAGTTAAGCTATTAGTGTTTGCACATGTGAGGAGTGTGTGTGTGACCTGGTGAATAAGTGTAGCATTTTGATTGGTTGTGTTTGGAAAAGGAAAGCAAGTCACTTCCTGTTAGATTTTTGTGTTTTAGGTTGAGAATTGTGTGTAGTATTTTGAAAAAAGTGTTTTATGCAATTGACAACTGAGTCAAAGGCTGAGAAATAGCTTATGGTTTTTCACATTTGGTGTGTAGTTTTGCACTTTGAGTGAGAGGTTTCAAAAATCGTGTGACATGAAAAGATTTTGTGTGTAAGCAGTTGGAAAAAACGGTAATATTACTATGCCACCTTGTGGACAAAGACTGTGTGATGGCGACAGGTATGCCTTTATCACCCTCACCATGAGAGCATTTTTCCTTCTGTGTTCTTTATAAAATTATGACATTTCAGAGGAGTAGGCAGCCCTTCTGACTCCATTACATAGCAGTTTTTGAAAGCTTGAAGTCATTGAAAGTCTGTGAAAGCTTGAATGGTATATCTACAGCCTAATCTGCATTACCAGATCAAGGAAAAAACATGTTTTAGGCAAGATGAATAATACTTTTTTACAAAAGTAGTGTAGCATTTACGGGAGGATGGATTTCGACCTTGGGAGCCCCGATCTTGCGCGATCTAGCAAAACGAGTAGACCTAGCTATATGTCGAGTGCTTACTTTGGGTTTAGCCTGTGTTTGTAGCCGCTTCTCGGAGGTCCGCTCGTACACGTTTACTACACGTCTACTCCAGTCTGGGTTGGCGCCCTCCCTTGGGTTGTTCCGTGGTGGAGATCTTTGTGGGCTATACTCGGCCTTGTCTCAGGATGGTAAGTTGGTGGTTGAAGATATCCCTCTAGTGGTGTTGGGGCTGTGCTTTGGCAAAGTGGGTGGGGTTATATCCTTCCTGTTTGGCCCTGTCCGGGGGCATCGGATGGGGCCACAGTGTCTCCTGACCCCTCCTGTCTCAGCCTCCAGTATTTATGCTGCAGTAGTTTGTGTGTCATGAGGCATGAGGACTCCTTGCTGTTCCCAGTCCACCTGGCCCGTGCTGCTGCTCCAGTTTAACTGTTCTGCCTGTGGCTATGGAATCCTGACCTGTTCATCGGACGTGCTAACTGTCCCAGACATGCTGTTTTCAACTCTCTAGAGACAGCAGGAGCGGTAGAGATACTCTTAATGATCGGCTATGAAAATCCAACTGACATTTACTCCTGAGGTGCTGACCTGTTGCACCCTCGACAACTACTGTGATTATTATTATTTGACCATGCTGGTCATTTATGAACATTTGAACATCTTGGCCATGTTCTGTTATAATCTCCACCCGGCCACCCCTCATAGCCTGGTTCCTCTCTAGGTTTCTTCCTAGGTTTTGGCCTTTCTAGGGAGTTTTTCCTAGCCACCGTGCTTCTACACCTGCGTTGCTTGCTGTTTGGGGTTTTAGGCTGGGTTTCTGTACATCACTTTGAGATATCAGCTGATGTACGAAGGGCTATATAAATACATTTGATTTGATTTACTACGAAGCTTGTACACCCGCGCATGCTCTGTCATTAAAAAAACTAATATATTTATCAAACTGAGATCTCTCGTATTAAAAATGTACAGTTCTACCAGTTTTCATTCAGAAAGTCCAGTGAATACAACTGAAATAACAGGATTTGGCCCATAGGGAGCAGTGTGACATAAGTCTTGGTATTTTCACGGTCCAATGTAGGCACACAATCTTCATGGGGAATTGAAACTCCATATCTAAACAGTAACACACTGACTCTTGCCCCAATCACATCATTCATTTACAATATCGTTCATTGTGACCCAAATAACTCAAACACAGGTTTATACAAAGAGAGTGTTGTGAGGTGTGGTAGCATACACATGTTTATGTCATTCATTCCCAGGTCTCAGTGTGTGTCCTCACTATTTTAAACTGCTATATAAAACTAACATGGCACTGGGTTAGTTAAACAATGAAAATGAAAGCTTTTAATGATCTTGTTGATGCGGTTTAATCTCGTGCTCATCCTCTCTCTTGTTCTTCATCTCTTGTTCTTCGTGGAGTGGTGTTGGCTGTGTGAGAACTATGCAGTGAGTATTTTTGGTACTCTCATTCCCACGACTGGTAAGATTTAATTTAGTAAACCATTTTACTAGGAAGTGTTTTTCAACCGTGTTTACTGTGTAGAACTGTGTATATCCTATATTGTGAGAGAAGACAGTGGGTGTTATATGTTTCTCGTAATGTGAATAATCCTATTATATTCTATACTACTACTGTTCTCTTGTGTTTTATCTTCCTCTTCTTCCTCTTCTTCCTCTTCTCTTCTTTCGTTGGATAGCTATGTGAGGAATGTGTTGTTACTTGCATCTGCCCTGCCAGTCTTCAGTTGCCGTGGGAGATAAGAAGGACAGGTGCAGAGGCCGTTAGCGATCTGTGTCAACGTGTGTGTGTATATTTATGTTTATGTGTGTGAATGCATGTAGATGTTGGGTGTGGGTGTATATGCATGTACTGTATGTGCTAGTATTTGTGTGTGTGTCCTTGTGTGTGTGTGTGGGTGTGTTTGTGTGTGTGTGTGTGTGTGTGTGTGTGTAGGACCTCTGCCTTGCATAGCTCGTTGCCCTCTGTGCTCCACAGTCTGCCTGGTGACTATGGACAGGCTGTGTTTTTGGTCAAGACTGACTGAGGAGTTTATTTACAGAGTCGAGCAGCAGTGCTGTGTGTGTGTGTGTCTGTGTGTGTGTGTGTCTGTGTGTCTGTGTGTGTGTGTGTGTTGCACCACAGAGCTCTAACTACAGGAAGGCCTATTCTCAGGCCCTCAGACAGGCTCTCTGGGATACACAGAGAGAGAGAGAGACAGAGAGTATGTGTGTGTGTATGTGTGTGTATATGTGTGTGTGTGTGTTCATGTGTGTGTAATACAGGCATGCCTGCCGCCATCTCATAGTCTTTGTCCACAAGGTGGCATAGTAATATTAAGTCAAATGCTTGCTTATGATCCTTTCATAACGATGCAGAGTTTAAAAAACAAACAAAAAAAAACAAACAGTAACTAACACAAGAGGAATGAAGTTAAATACACAAGAATGAAGCTATATATGGGGAGTAACAGTATCAGATCAATGTGCAGAGGTATTTGAGGTAGATATGAAGGCAGGGTAAAGTGACAAGGCATTTGCAGCAGCAAATGATGAGTGCAAAAGTGTGTGTGTTTGTTTATTTGTTTGTGTTGTGTTGGCATGCTTGTGCATATATTTTTTGAATGTGTGAGGGATTTGTGTGGGAGTGACAGTGCAGTGTGTGTGAGTGTGTGTGTATATGTAGTCTAGTGAGTGTGTATATGTAGTCTAGTGAGTGTGTATATGTAGTCTAGTGAGTGTGTATATATAGTCTAGTGAGTGTGCATATGTAGTCTAGTGAGTGTGTATATAGTCTAGTGAGTGTGTGTATATAGTCTAGTGAGTGTGTATATAGTCTAGTGAGTGTGTATATATAGTCTAGTGAGTGTGTATATATAGTCTAGTGAGTGTTTATATATAGTCTAGTGAGTGTGTATGTAGTGTGTATATATAGTCTAGTGAGTGTGTATATATAGTCTAGTGAGTGTGTATATATAGTCTAGTGGGTGTGTATATATAGTCTAGTGAGTGTGTATGTAGTGTGTATATATAGTCTAGTGAGTGTGTATATATAGTCTAGTGAGTGTGTATGTAGTGTGTATATATACTCTAGTGAGTGTGTATGTAGTGTGTATATATAGTCTAGTGAATGTGTATATATTGTCTAGTGAGTGTGTATATATAGTCTAGTGAGTGTATATATATACTCTAGTGAGTGTGTATGTAGTGTGTATATATACTCTAGTGAGTGTGTATGTAGTGTGTATATATACTCTAGTGAGTGTGTATGTAGTGTGTATATATAGTCTAGTGAGTGTGCATATGTAGTCTAGTGAGTGTGTATATAGTCTAGTGAGTGTGTGTATATAGTCTAGTGAGTGTGTATATAGTCTAGTGAGTGTGTATATATAGTCTAGTGAGTGTGTATATATAGTCTAGTGAGTGTTTATATATAGTCTAGTGAGTGTGTATGTAGTGTGTATATATAATCTAGTGAGTGTGTATATATAGTCTAGTGAGTGTGTATATAGTCTAGTGAGTGTGTATGTAGTGTGTATATATAGTCTAGTGAGTGTGTATATATAGTCTAGTGAGTGTGTATGTAGTGTGTATATATACTCTAGTTAGTGTGTATGTAGTGTGTATATATAGTCTAGTGAATGTGTATATATTGTCTAGTGAGTGTGTATATATAGTCTAGTGAGTATGTGTATAGTCTAGTGTGTGTATATATAGTCTAGTGAGTGTGTGAATATAGTCTAGTGAGTGTGTAGAATATAGTCTAGTGAGTGTGTATATATAGTCTAGTGAGTTTGTATATATAGTCTAGTGAGTGTGTATATAGTCTAATGAGTGTGTATATATAGTCTAGTGAGTGTGTGAATATAGTCTAGTGAGTGTGTAGAATATAGTCTAGTGAGTGTGTATATATAGTCTAGTGAGTGTGTAGAATATAGTCTAGTGAGTGTGTATATATAGTCTAGTGAGTGTGTATATAGTCTAATGAGTGTGTATATATAGTCTAGTGAGTGTGTAGAATATTTGTTTATATATTTTTTATTTTACCTTTATTTAACCAGGTAGGCAAGTTGAGAACAAGTTCTCATTTACAAATGCGACCTGGCCAAGATAAAGCAAAGCAGTTCGACACATACAACGACACAGAGTTACACATTGAGTAAAACAAACATACAGTCAATAATACAGTATAAACAAGTCTATATACAATGTGAGCAAATGAGGTGAGAAGGGAGGTAAAGGCAAAAAAGGCCATGGTGGCAAAGTAAATACAATATAGCAAGTAAAACACTGGAATGGTAGTTTTGCAATGGAAGAATGTGCAAAGTAGAAATAAAAATAATGGGGTGCAAAGGAGAAAAATAAATAAATAAATTAAATACAGTTGGGAAAGAGGTAGTTGTTTGGGCTAAATTATAGGTGGGCTATGTACAGGTGCAGTAATCTGTGAGCTGCTCTGACAGTTGGTGCTTAAAGCTAGTGAGGGAGATAAGTGTTTCCAGTTTCAGAGATTTTTGTAGTTCGTTCCAGTCATTGGCAGCAGAGAACTGGAAGGAGAGGCGGCCAAAGAAAGAATTGGTTTTGGGGGTGACTAGAGAGATATACCTGCTGGAGCGTGTGCTACAGGTGGGAGATGCTATGGTTACCAGCGAGCTGAGATAAGGGGGGACT